>NW_027256898.1:1820479-1885755 GCF_029215685.1 Pituophis catenifer annectens | reverse complement strand
CCAGATGTGCTTTTGCGGCCTTTAGCGTCTCCGGCCCAGTCAGCATCAGCGTAGCATGAGAGGATGGGTTCTTCGGATTTTTCAGGCTCTAGGGTTAAGCATGCATTGACACTCTGTTTCAGGTATCTTAGTACCCTTTTCACTGCGTCCCAGTGGTATGTTGTGGGTTTGCTCACGTGCCTGGATAGTAAATTAACGGATAGGGCAATGTCCGGTCTGGTCCAGTTAGCGATATACAGGAGGGAGCCTATGATTGACCTGTACAGCGTGTTGTCTCCAAATTCGGGTGATTCATCATGCATGTTTTTTAGAAAGTCCGCCTGCATGGGTGAATCACATCCCTTGGCGTCTGCCATGTTGCATTTATGGAGCAACTCTTCTATCTTCTCTTTCTGCGACAGTTGGAAACCCTTTGGCGTCTGGTTGACTTGTACTCCCAGGTATCGGTTTATCCTCCCAAGGTACTTTAGGGTGAAATGCTCGCTCAGCCTGCTGGCGAAGGCATTGCGGTTGGCTTCGTGTTTGCTGATGTATAGAATGTCATCCACGTAAACTAGGATGTATTCTGGTGAGTCCCCCTCTTTCCTGGTGAAGAAACAGTTGTCAGCTATGGTCGCCGTGAATCCCATAGACTTCAGGGCCTCTACCAGGCATTCGTACCACCGTTTGCCTGATTGCTTTAGTCCATACAGGCTCTTATGAAGTAACCAGGTGTCCCCTCTGTTGGTTTCTTTGCTGTGGGGGGCTCTGATGTATATCTCCTTGTCTAGGTTGGCGTGCAGGTAAGCGGTCTGCACATCGAACTGGTGTACTTCCAGCCCTAGCAAGGATGCGATGACCAGGGCGCTCTTGACGCTCTCTGTTCTTACGGTGGGCGAATAGGTGTCTGTGTAATCCTCCGGAAACCTTTGAGCAAACCCCTGGGCAACTAATCTTGCCTTGTATAGGCTTTGGCCCCCCTCTAAGTTCTTGACTTTGAATATCCATCGGGTGCCTATTGTGTTCTTGCCCTCTGGGACTTTGGTGGGGGTGTATACCTCCAGCTCCCTCAGGCTGTCCAGTTCCTTGGTCATGGCTAACTCCCACTTTGCCCTCTCCCCCTGGGGTAGTCTTAGCACCTCTTCGTATGAGTTTGGCGTAACGTGGTTTGCATGCACGTGCATCACGTAATCATTTAGCCTTTTTGGCAGCTGGTTTCTGGTCGATCTGACCGGCCTGGTTGCTGCCTGCTCAGTGTCATGTAGATACCTGGCTTCTCTTTGTGTCAGTGATTCGACACTTATCTTGGGGTGATTCTCTTTCCATCCCTCAACCTTGATGCCTTGGAGGTCGGGCTTGGGCCTGCTCCCTTCCTGCTTACTCACTGTCTTGTTTTTGTTTTGGGTTTGCTCGATTGGGCTATCCTCCTGCTTGGTGGGTACCTCATTTAGGTGTAACCTGGACCAGTTGGCTTGCTCATGGAATGCCGCTGTTCTGGAGACCACAAACCTATTATTATTGTCCACAAACCTGAAGCCCTTGGTTCCTGGCTCGTACCCCATAAACCTGAGCCTTCTGGACACCTTATCCCCTTTCTTGCGCAACTGCTTGGGTATGTGTACATCAGCCGTTACACCGAACACATGTAGGTGTGCTATCTGTGGCTTCTTGTTATACATGACCTCGTAGGGTGTTTTGTCTATCACACTGGACCATGTTCTATTTAATGTATAGTTGGAGTAGACCAGGGCTTCAGACCAGAAGTGTTGGCCAATTCCCGCGTCCTCTAGGGCGCACCTGACCATCGTTTGCAGCGTGGAGTTCCGTCGTTCTGCGACCCCGTTCTGAAAGGCGGAAAACGGGGACGACGTAAAGTGAATCACGCCTTTGGACCTGAGCCAATGTGAGAAGTCCTTAGATAGGAACTCAGACCCTCTGTCGGTCATGATCTGTTTGATCTGTTTGTTGTTTTGGATTTCTACTCTTTTATAGAATTCTTTGAATTTTTGGAAGGCCTCATCCTTTTTTCTTAAGGTGTAGACGAAGCCATATCGACTATGGTCATCCACTATGGTGAGGAAGTACCTTTTTTTATAAGTTATGGATGGCCTTAGTGGCCCTACCAGGTCCATGTGTACTAGGTCGAATATTTGGTTGGCGGCGCGTAATGACTTCTTGGGTCTGGGTTTTACTTTTAGTTTTGAACACTTGCACACCGAGCACTCGAGGTAGTTTTCACAGTTTTTTATTATGGCACCCTCGGTACAATTGGCCATTTTTTGTATCACAGGAAAACTGGCGTGTCCAAGCTTGCGATGCAGCAGGTGGGCACAGTTGTCGTGCATTGGTTTGCCTATTGAGGGTCTCCTTTGGGTGTATTTGTTGTGTTGTGTCTCTGGTGTCGTGTTGTCATTGTTATCTACCTCCCTCTGATCTACCTGTTCACCCTCAGCCCTGCCTTGGTCAGTGTCTTCTGCATTCTCTGAGCTGGTGTTTATGCTGTGGGCGTAATCCTCACAGAAAGTTATGTATGGTAACCCTTGGTCAATGGTTACTCTCCCTATATCCTTCCCGTTCTTGCTAACCTTCACGTTGCCTTTTGAGAATATCATCTCAATCCCTGATTCCCTGCTAAGTTTTACTGCAGCCAGGATGTTGTGGGGTATCTCCGGGACTAGTAGTACCCCCTCTATTTTCCCTACGCCTGGTAAAGTAATTGCCCCCTTGCCTGTTACTCTAACTTGGTTTTGGTCTGCAACTTTGATAGAAAAATCCTCTCTCTTGAATGATGAGAGTAGTTCCTGATTGTATGTGGTGTGGTTGGAGGCTCCCGAGTCCAGGAGCCAAGAGCTGGTGTCTTTGTTTTGGTGTGTGGTGTGTGTGTGCTCCCCTATCCCATATAGGGACCCTGTCCTGCTGTCGCGTGAGCTGTCCCTGTTTCCCTTCCTATCCCTGGGGATGGGTGAGTCTCCACGCCTATACCTATCTTCGGATGTGTGCCTTTCTGTTTGTCTGTACCTATGCTCTGGCCTGCCTCTCTCCCTGTAGTTCTTGGGGCAGTCCCTTTTGATGTGTCCCCTCGACCCGCAGATGTAGCACTCGGGCGTGTTGTGTTGTTTCTCTTGGAAGACTACTCTCTTCTCACTCTTGTGTTCTCTGGGAGGGCCGGGGCGGCCCCTCCTCAGATTATCTTCTGCGATGAGCCTGTTGGATAGCCTCTCCACAGACAGCATCCCTAGGCTGACGGTGTCTAAGTGTGTCAGGAAGCTATTCCATGAGTGATCTAAAGAGTTGATTATCACACTCTTCATGATTTGGTCAGAAATAACTTCTCCCCTAAGATGTAGCTCTGCTCTGGTACCGCTTAAGGACACTAGGTGCTCACTCATGGGTGTCCCTGGCTTAAGTCTGGCGGAAAAGAATTCCTTGGAAATTTGTGTGGTGGTGGACACACTCTCACTATAAAACAACCCAAACATTTTCCCTATGATTTCGGATACTGTGAGGTTGTGGCCAATACAGTGGTAAATGGTGGGGGAAATACTGGCAATTAAAAGGTAGAATGCCTTATGGTGCATGCAATCTAGCTCTAAAGTCCATGGTCTCTCAGGGGGGTCATTAATAAAATGAGACATGTTTTCTTTCAGAAATACCACCTGGAGCTGCTGTGACCACTCTAGGATATTGCCCCCATCCATCCTCAACTTGGGAAAGTCAACAGGTAAGTTCCCAGCACTAGTAGTAAAATTACTTACTGCTGGCTGCTGTCCATGGTTCCTTATGTCTCTATAGCAGCAATAGGGCATAGGAACGCTTGCCGGTAATTTAAAAGTCCCGCTTTGTAATTTTTTTCTTTTTTCTTCCTCTAGGCGGAAGAGCGCATGCGCGAAGTCCATTTCAGCTCCGCCGTCGCCGAGGAAGGACCTGTTCATCGCGGCTCCGCTGTGGAGGCCTCTGCCGGTCGGGTAGGCCTCGGCTTCGTACTTGGGGGTCCAGATGTGCTCCTGGGGGCGTCGTCCAGCGGCTGCTTCTCCCGAGTGAAGATCCTGGCGGCGTTGGGGCTCCGGTGACGGCTGTAAGTAGCTGCCCCAATCCATGCGGTCCGGGGTGCGCGGCCTGGGCGATCGGAGGCGCGGTGTCCCTGGGGTGCGAAGGTGGGCTGGCGAATCGCCGCGGGCGTCGGTGGCTCTTGGGTGGGCGCTCCGCTGTCCCTCTTCTCGTCTTCCCTTCTGCTTCGGCCTCTCCGGCTTCTCTTTGGTAATTTTGAGGCCTGGGCCGAAGGCGGCGGCAAGGGTCTTCATGGCCCTATCGACTTGCCGCTCGCTGGGGGTGTACCAGGGGTCGGAGTCGGATTCGGTTCCCTCTCCCTGGTCACTTTCATCATTGTTTATGGCCCGGCATTTTTCGCGCGCCGGCCATTTTGAATACTGATCGCTGATTGGTTGGGGGTCGGCCATCTTGTCTGACCATGTGGACAAAGATGGCCGCCGTTTCAAATTTAGAGCGGGGCTTTGGGGCTCGGTGGCCGTTGGGGGTGCCCTTTTGGGCGATCCACTCACCGAGTCCAGCTCCTCGAGTTCAGAGTCCGAGCCCTCTTCGCTCCTTGCCACTTCGCGGTCGATTATGAAGCTCCGCAGGTCGGCAAGGAGGTTCTTGTCTCCGGCTCGCTCTTTCAGCAGCTGCAGGACGTCGAGTCGCAGCTTCTCTTCCTCTTGGTCGTGGTGGTGGGCCCTTTTTCCTTTTTCGATCTCCCCCCTTTCTTCCGTCGCTGTGGCTTTGGGGGTGGTTGAGGTTTCTGCCTTCCCTGGCGAGTCCGATGGGTTGCTCTCCCGTTGCTTCGGAGGTGTCGCCATTCTGCAGGTAGGTATGGGTCCTTGTTTTGTGGCTTGGGATCTTTGGGCCTTACCAACCATCCTCTGCTACCATTTTGTTACAAGGAATGGTGGATCAGGCCCAATAAAGAGACTTGAGTCATCTGGTAAAATATAACTCTTTTATTTGCAGGTTCATCACATCATCACTTGAATGCATCAGGAACTGGGGTGAGGAGAGGTGTGCCCACCCTTTATACCTGTGGGCGGGGATTCAGGTAAGGAGGGGCCTATGGGAGGAGCTGACCAGGTGGGAGTCTGGGTTAACCCCTGCACTACTGCACTATAGCTGATCCCTGGCACGGGCAGAGCATTTATACCTGACAGTTGGGATGACCCCCAGCCCACACCCCGGAAAATGGGAGCTGACTGAAGGGGGGGCTGAACGGAAGAGCGGAAAAGAGGAGCGTTTGGATGCGCTCGGGAAGCCCCCCTGGGAGAATGGGAGCTGAATTGGGTGCTGAGTGGCAGAGCGGAAAATAGGAGCATTTGGATGCGCTTGGGAAGAACCCCTGGGAATATGGGAGCTGGACTTTAGCCAGGATGGGAGACCACCAGGAGAGCCAGAGGTGGGTTCAGAAGCAGCTCGGAAAACAGGATCGTTTGGATGGGCTCCGGAAGCCCCCCAGGAATATGGGAGCTGGACTCTCGCCAGGATGGGAGACCACCAGGAGAGCCAGAGGTGTGCTCTGTGTGTGTGTACATGCAGTTCAACTCCTATTGTGTATATACACATATATGTATGGTTGTGTACAATATCATACCTTAACTATACTATCATTAATACAATATTATAAATACATAATATATACTTAAGTTAGTTTTGCCATTCTGGCCTGTTCTCCAAATTTTGAGCCTTTATTTCTTGGATTGATTGAGCAAAATCTCTTCTCGAAACCCAAAGACGCCATTTTCTTTTTTTGGACATAAAAATTGTCCAAATTGTGATTTCATCCATTCCCAGATTTTTCTCTGCACAATCCGTCTTTCCGCTTCTACGAAGCGCTTGGGTTCCTCTGAACACACCCCCTCCCCAAGAATCGGGGGTCCAGGCTTAGGGTTAGGGTTCGCTCCCTTCTTCCTGTGGCTATCCACCACGATCCCCGCCGCCCCCCCCCACAAACCTGTGTTTGTTGTCTCGCAAACCAAAACAAACCATGATTGCAAGAACGAAACTTTTTCCTAACCAGGTTGGGGAAAAAAATGCCACCAATCCAACATGAAAAATATAGAATTGCACTCGGCCGGGGATGGTTGGTGGACAAAGGCATTCCTGACCGGCACGGCCCTCCGCGTGCGCTCACACACACACACACACACAAAATACACATACACAAACACACCCCTTTGAATTTTTTTTTTGCGGCGTTGCTGCCAGAAAAAAAAACCTGAGTTGCATGCTAATCGGGTTAACCTTTGCATTTTGGAAAGCAAGGCCAGCTTTGTGTCCGAAAATTGTGGGGGCTGCTTGCCATTTCGCCTGGAATCCGAGTGGGTTGCGTTTTTGTCAACAAAAAAGGCATTGACACACAACAGGCTGCCCGTGTGCCTGCGAGAAATGTGTGTAACTTTTGCCGTTTTTTTTTTGTTTTGTTTTAAAAAGATGGTTCGTGATTCTCCAAGAAAACCAAGTTTAAATCACGACAAGTGTCAATACAGGGCAATACGGGTAGACCTTGACTTGTAAGTTCGTTTAGTGTCCGCTCAAAGTTACGACGGCACTGAAAAAGGGACTTGGGACCATGTTTCAAACTTACGACCCGGGCGGCAATTTCCCCATGATCAAAATTCGGACGCTTGGCCACTGGTTCGTAATTACAACGGACGCAGCGTCCCAGGATCAAAATTCAGATGCTTGGCCACTGGTTCATAATTACGATGGACGCAGCGTCCCGGGGAGTCACGCGGATCCCCCTTTGGCGACCTTCTGCCGATTCGCTTAACAACCGTGTTAGTAATTTAAACAACGGTTCGCTTAACAAGAAAAATCGTGAAATGAGGTCCAAACTCGCTTGAGAAACGTGTCACTTAGCGGCATCAATTTTGGGCTCTCCATTGTGGTCGTTAAGCTGAGGACCAGCTGTCGAAGCCGTCGTTCGCGACGGTCCTCCATAGCTAATGAATTATGAGGATTGTTAATCGATGCTGCAAATCCCTGAACATCTGGAGTATTTTTTGTTTTGTTTTTCTGGTGTTTTTAGTTGTCATGAAAGTACAAAAAAAATTACATTTTTCAGATAGGGACAAACTTCCAACGAATGGAAACATTTGCAAAAAAAGAGACTCTCAAAAAGGGAATTGAGACACTAATAACGTCCTTCTCCAATGGAACAATTATTGGGTGCTATACAGGTAATCCTCGATTTACGACAGTTCATTTAGTGACTGTTCAAAGACTTCACTTAGCGACTGTTCAACGGCAGTGGAAAAAGGGACCGTTTTTCACTTACGACCGTTGCCGTATCCCCGTGGTTGTGTGAACAAAATCCGGACGCTTGGCAACTGACTCGTAGTTATGAGGGTTGCAGGCTGGGGGAAAAAAACGGCCATCCTCGTCCTTGCGACCGTTTCAGGGGTCGGGAGGGGGTCGCCGTCGGCAACTCCTCCCTCAACAAAGTCAACAGAGGAAGGCGGATTCATTTAACGACCAGGCGACGTCTTTCACAACGGCGGCGATCCGCTTAAGGACCGTGCCAAAGGGACTTGACGCCGGTGTATGAAGTGGGGCGAATGTGTAGGCCAGGAACGGACAGTCTCCAAGGGCCGCCCCAGCAACGCTGCCCTGCAGTAGTCTAGAGGGCTGTGAATTCCTTTGGGATTCTGGGAACTGTCACCCCCCCCTACCCCCACCCCCCAAGAGAGAGGTGGCCGTAACTGAGAAGCAGCTGACCCGTTAACGAGCCAATTAAGGTGAAATCGGGAGGCGATGAACGTGAGTTGATTGCTAATGAGAACGGTTAAATATTTCCAACTCGGGGATCGGTGTCAATGGTGCACAGCGAAGAAGGAATTTGTCGTTTTGGGTTTTTGTATTTCGAGAGGTGCGTTACTGCTTTTCCCCCCCCCTCCCCTCTGCAGCTGGGGCAAACGCATGCACTAGCCAGCTTTCCCTAATCCCGGTTTGTGTGGGGGGGAAAAAAAAAAACAAGCCGGCATGGACAGGCTGAATCCTAAACCACGGTTTGCTAAGAGGCATTGAAGTTGTGAATGCTCTAACCCTGGAAGTTTTTAAAGAAGATGTTGGATAACTATTCTATTCTATATTCTATATTCTATATTCTATATTCTATCCTATTTTATCCAATAAAGATTGGGACTTTCCTGCCTGTTTTTTTCCTAGAGAAAATTAGATTTTTCTCTCCCCCCTTCTTTCTGCCTCGTTTCGCTCGCTCCTTTGCAAGAAAAGCTTTCTGTCTGGTTAAATAAATTTTAAAAAGCACAATTGTTTCGCTTTTTCTTTTCTTTCTTTGTGGGTCTGTTTTCCAGGCCTAGAAATCAAACCGGCTTTTATTTTCTCAAGCATTCCAATCTTTTGATGAAGCCCACGCCTTAAATATACCTTGTCTTCCTTCCCTTAATTAAATTTTTCTTCCCTCTCCAGCCTCAAAATCGTCCGGCTTTCGGCTTCGCACACGTTACAGAGTTCAAAGCAAGCCACTCGCAGAGACAGGTTTGCAAAAATTGTATTTATAAAAGCAGTCCTCGAATTACGACCCCCGCCGAGCATTTCCGTGGCTAAGCGAGACATTGGTGAAGGGAGAGTTGCGTCCCGTTTTACGACTGTTCCCTGCCGCCGTTGTTTAAGTGAATCGGTTAGCACAGGGATGTCCTCGATTTTATGACCACAATCGAGCCCAAAATATCTGTGGTTAAGTGAGACATTTGTGAAGTGAGTTTTGTCCCGTTTTACGACCTTCCCTGCCGCCATTGTTTAAGTGAATTGCGGCAGTTAAATCAGTTAGCGCAGGTAAGTCCTCGATTTTACAACCACAATCGAGCCCAAAGTATCTTGAGACATCGGTGAAGTGGGTTTTGTCTCATTTTACAACATTTCTTGCCATCGTTGTTAAGCGAATCATTAGTCACATGGTTGTTAAGTGAATCCGGCTTCCTCCTTGACTTTGCTTGTCAGAAGGTCGTAAAAAAGGGGGGGTTTACCTGACCCCGGGACAGCTGCGACCGTCATAAATACGAGTCAGTTTCCCATTGATTTTGATCCCGTGACCGCGGGGATGTTGCAACGGTCGTAAGTCTGAAAAACTGTCCCTTTTTTCCAGCACCGTCGTAACTTTGAATGGTCACTAAACAAACTATCGTAAGTCGGGGACTATCGGTGATGAAGCCACGTAACAGCCTGCCTCCTGAAGTTGCGAGTTCTCCATCGCTGGAATTTTTCAAGAAAAAGATTTATCCGATGCAGTATGAAGCTGGGCGGGTTGGACTAGAGGACCTCTGAGGCCCCTTCCAACCCGATGAATTTTCCAGTCATTCAAGAAACGGCGGGGGAAAAAGGGCGAACCCCGATATCTCCTGCCTGTATTTTATAGTCACTGTTTCTAGTCCGTTTTCCGTCTTGCTCCACAAACCGATCCGTACCCCCAAATTATTACGAATTATTTCATAATCCTGTTTGAGCCAAATATGGCTCTATAGTTCGTCTTTCTTTTCGGAAGCGTCTTGGGGGGGCTTTTCGGGTTCTTCGGGGTTCGGTCCCATTTCGGGGAGCAATTGGGTTTCTTCGGTTTTGAAAAGCATCCGAATCAGGTCATCGGCTTGGATTCTTTCCTGAGGGAAAAAGAGGGAATGAAAGAGAGAAAATGGGGCGTCCATTTTGATTAAATACAGCCTGAGGGGGGTCATTTTACAATCCGTGGACTTCAACTCCCAGAATTCCTCTGCCGGCATCCATTTTGACAGCCCCTGCGAGGTAGGCCAGGCCGAGAACCACGGAAGGCCGGGTTGACAGAAATGTTTATAAAAGTCAAATAAACTTTAAATAAATAAACTTCATAATAAACTTATAAAAGTCAAATCAACTAAATTCGGTGATGCCACTAAAGCCTAGGGCCATTAAAAAAAAAAAAAAAAACTGAGGAGAATTTTTTTTAGCTGTGGGCCATTTTGTTCTTTTTTCATTTGAAAAATCATTTTATTCAATATTTATGAAGAAACTAAAAGCCAACCCAAAGAAAAGGAACAAATGAAATAAATGAGGGAAAAAAGAAAGGCAAGAAGAAACAGAAAGGGAAAAAAAGGGGCTTTTTGGGGGGAGGGGGAGCCTTGAGCAGATTTTTGGGGTGCAGGGAGAGTCGGGGACACTGAGGACTAGCTACTTGTGACCTTCCAATAAAGAGAGGGGAAAAAAGGTAAAGAAGAAGTAGAAAAGAAAAAAAAAAGGTGGGGGTTTTTTTTGGAGCAAAGTTTGGGGGTGCATGGGAAGGAGGAGGCAGGAACACTGAGGACTAGTTACATGGGACCCTTCCAATGAAGACAGCAAAAAGAAAGAAAAGAAAAGAAAAGAAAAGAAAAGAAAAGAAAAGAAGAAAGAAAGAAAGAAAGAAAGAAAGAAAGAAAGAAAGAAAGAAAGAAAGAAAGAAAGAGAGAAAGGGGAAATATGTGGGGGTTTTTTTGCAGCCCCGAGCAAATTTTTGAAGGGCAGGCAGACATTGAGGACTAGCTACTTGAGGACTAGCTACTAACCCTAACCCTCCAATAAAGGGAGTGGGGGAAAGGTAAAGAAGAAATAGAAAAGAAAAAAACATGGGGGGGGATTGGAGCAAAGTTTGAGAGTGCATAGGAAGGAGGAGCCAGGAACATTGAGGACTAGTTACATGGGACCCTCCCAATGAAGACAGCAAAAAAAGAAGAAAGTAAGTAAAAAATAAATAGAAAGGAAAAAAAAGTGGGTTTTTTTTTTGCAGCCCTGAGCAAATTTTTGAAGAGCAGACAGAGGAAATTCTAAGAGACATTGAGGACTAGATCCTTGAGCTCACTTTTTTCTACAGAGGTGAATGCATGAACTAGATATTTTTTTTTTAAAAAAAAATGTCTCTTTCAATAGTTAAAAAAAAAATCTCTTTTTCCTGAGCTTCACACAGCATGAAACCCGCTTCCGGTCTCCTCTGGAGCTTTCCTGCTGCATTCATTCCCCAAAATAAATAAATAAAAAAAAAAAATCCCAATTTTGAGATGGTGGCCATTTTGACTCTTTTGCCCCGCCTCTGGCTCCGAGGAGGCGCAGCACTCACCCGTTCGCTATGGCGGGGGTCCAGGGTAAACCACAAGGCGATGGCGCATCGCTGGCCCTTCGTGACGGCTTTGACACCGTGGGGGTTTTCCGATCCGGCCGAGAAGCCCACCGCCCGGCCGCACTGGGGCTTCACCTCTGCCTGGAGAGCAAATTGGGGTGAGGGGGGGAGAGACCCCCCCCAAAAACCATTTAGTATATAATCTCCCATCCCCAAAATCCATCAAAGCGGCCTCGGGGCTTTCTCCCAACCGATGTCGGCCTTGCGCTAAATTTCTGTGGTTAAGGAAGACGTTTGTTCTCGTTTTACGACTCCTCTTGCCGCCGTCGTTAAGCGAATCCTTGCATTTTTTAAAAAAAAAATCATCGGGGCCCTTTTTTTTTTCAGTGCCGTGGTAACTTCGAATGGTCACTAAATGAACTCTTTGTAAGTGAAGGACTAAAATCCGGATGCAAATAATAAATTAAAATTTATTGGCTACGCCCCATAACTAGAAATTGAGAAATTGAGAGACTTACTGTGACTGTCGTGGCATCCAGCTCGGTAAAATAAAACTCCCCACCTTCGAAATCTTCGTTTAAATAAAGGATGGCGCTACAAAGCAATAAATAACTTTTATTTACTAGGAGATTAAACCCCGAGGAACAAAAAATAATAATAATAATCTGATTTTTCCTTGGCTTAAGCAACCGGATCCTAAAAGGAGGAGCTTCCAAATCTTTCTGGGAAAAATCAGGTTGTTTTAATTGAGATGGTGAAAATGGACAGTGAGGAACAACAATGTAAATGGATGAAAAAGATGCTAGTCCTCAATGTTCAAGGCAGATTAAATTGATCGTGTCTTGGCTTTCTGCAGTAGGGGAAGATGGCACCTTCAGACGCCCAGCCAAACTCACCTGTAATCCCGAAAGGTGTACGCCGGGGGCTCCTTGACACACACCATGGTTTCGGCGTTGAGAATGCAGTTGTCGACGTGCACGGGGTGGCTGGGATCTATTCGGTCCCCCTGTTTATCTAGGAGAGAGAGAGGGCAGATCCCTTTTGATCTCCTCCCCCCACCAATCCCTCAGCTCAATTTGATCTTCCTTTCCCCAAGTCCGGGCATCCTGGGAGTTACGAATCCCACCCACCCAACTGGAGGAAGTCCAAATTAAACCCCGTTGGGTTAAAAAACAAAAACAAAACAGAACCTGAAAACGCAGCAAGTTTCTAGTCCTCATGGCGAGCTTGGAATTCTGAGATGAGCGAGGAAAAAACTTGTGGGGGGGATTCTTAACCCCTTTCTACTCTCTCTCAGCCTCAACCCGCCGGCCTTTGTGTCTTCCAGGTTTAAAATCAATGGTTTCCACACCCCCACGCCCCCCCGTTGTCCACCTGCTTACCTGCAATGGCCGTCCGGCACACCAGGTGAGAATAGGAGAAATGCAGAGGGACGTCGAGGCGGAAATAAGACTCCATCACGTGGCGGACTTTCTCCGTGGCGTTGTAGTACAGGTACGCGCTCGGCATGGGGACTCGGCCTTCCTGCCCCAGCTGCGGGCGAGACACACACAGAGGAGAAGAAACCCACGGTTACCCCCAAATTCGAGACCACGATCTCCCACCGTTCGACGACGAAGGGGTTTTAGAAATCAATTTAAAAATCCACTGAGAATATTTTTTTTTTTAAAAAAAAGAAGCTGCCTTCCAAGAGCTTTGGAATTCTCTTTCAAAAGGCTGGGATTCTAGTCCTCATGAAGTCCCCGGCTTTGGGCAAAGGGGGTGGACTAGAAGACCTCGACGGACCCTCCCAGCGTTTCTTTGATTTCGCAGCTTCCCAAATCCCAGATCTTCTGCTCTTTTTTTGGGGAAGGTGTTTACCTTGAGGGCTTTCAGGACAGTCACCCCTAAAAAAGTCTCGCTTGGCGTGTGGGGCGAGGTTTGGCCCCTATAACCGTCCCCTGCGGAAGCCGCTGCCTGCAATTCAAAGAGGATTAAATTAAAATAAGGACACCGATCAAATTCGTTCCGGTTTCTTGGCATGATTGAGAAAAGTTCTAATATTTAACTTAAAAAGTTAAAGTTCTAATATTTCACCGCTAATCGTATTTTTATGATTTGGCTCTTTGTGCAGGGAAGAGAAGGCAAATGCTGCCATCTAGTGGTCGAAACAAACTGCCATAGATTGTATGGGGAAGTCAGTCCTCAAACATACGACGGCAATTGAGCCCAAAAACTTAGACATTTGCTAACTGAGGGTTTTTTTGGTCCCTCACTCACTCACTGAACCACGAAACCACGTGGTTTCCCGAAGCAAAGTGGGAGCTCTACACAACGTGTTAGTGCAACCTGGGCAGGTATCACAAAGCCCATGTTGCTTTACTCACATTTGTTAGGGTTTGCAAAGTCCGGCACTCTTCTTCGGATAGGACTCCGTCTACCACCACGCGCTGAGATCCGTTCAGGGTTTTGGAGTTCATGGTAACCCTGAGCCCATCGTACAACAACGGGCCCCCTGCAGATTGGCGGGAAAGAAATCCTCGCGTTACGACGGGTTCACTTAGCAACACATTCCGAAGTGACAACGGCCCTGAAAAAAAGGGACTGAGGACCGTTTTTTCCACACGTACGACCGTCGACGTCTCCCCCCCCCCCACGGTTGTGTGAACGAAATTCCCGACAGTTGGCAATTGGTTCACACTTATGACCGTTTGTGGTGTGATTCCTCATTTTTGTGACCTTCCGACAGATTCGCTTCAACGACCGTGTTGCTAAACTTAAAAGTCAACGGGGGAGGGGGAAGCCGGGTTTGCTTAAAGGAGCGTGGCAAAAGAGATCGTGCAATCAGGCCCGAATCGCTTAGCAACCAACGATGGGAGCCCGGTCTTGATGACGGTCGTAACTCAAGGACTAGCGGTCTGCCTTCCAGTGGCTTTTTTTTGGATTTAGCAGGAAGGCTTCGGCATCTCCTTACCTGAATAATAATCTGGTGCTACCATTAATCGTTCGAAATAACAATAGCCCTGAAAAAATGGGACTTAGGATCATTTTCCACACTTACGACCGTTGCAGGATCTCCGTGGCCACGGGATCAAAATTCAGGACGCTTGGCAACCGACTCATATTTATGACGGTTGCAGTCACGCCATCCCCTTTGGCGACCAAAAGTCAAGGGGAAAGCCAGATTCACTTAATAACCACGGGACTAACTTAACAACTGCAGTGCTTCACTCTACAACCGGGGGAAGAAACGTTGTAAAAAAGGGGCAGAATTCCTTGAACCTTTATCTCGCTCAGCAGCAGGAATTTGGGGGCTCAACCCTGGTCATAAGTAAAGAACTAGCTGCATTTCCCTGATTTTTTTTTCCCCACCTTCGTGCGTCTTCCAAGACGTTCAGATCCCAATTTTTGAGAGCTCACCTTCCCGTACGAATTTATTCATGTCGGAAGATTCTTTGGTCTTCTCCTCCACCAGATTCTCGATCTCCTTCATGAGATTACCAATCTCCTCTGAGATCCGGGCCGCCGTCTCACGTTCAACCCTGCAGAGACACAGAAGGCAGGATCGTCATTCTGCGAGGGAGGGATTTTTTTTCCCTGCAATTCAGGTATATATATTTTTTCCTGCAATTCCAGAGAAACTTATTCTGTCCGATTTACTCGTCTCTATTTTAGCTACGTTATTTGCTGTGATTTTTAATCCTGGATTAGTCCTCGATTTATAGCGATTCGTTTATGTCTTACTTTTGCTTTTCCTGAAGCCTCTTCGGAATCACATCTTCCGGAGTCCACGTGTCCTTCAAAACAAGAGAAGGACGGTAAAAAAAAAAAATAGCCACACCATTCTGGTCCAATGTTCCTCAACTATGAAAGCTTTAAAGATGGGTGGACTTCAATTCCCAGAATCCCCCAGCCAGCAGGCTTTAAGACGCTTCAATGGATTTTAAATTTTGATATGGATTTTAAATTGATAAATTTTAAACTATGGGCCAAATTTAATTATTTTAAATCTATTTTTAATCGCACTTTATGTATAAATGTTTTATTTTGGCTGTTCACTGCCCTGAGTCCGAAAGGAGAAGGGCGGTATAGAAATTTGAATAATAAATAAATAAATAAATAAATAAATAAATAAATAAATAAATAAATAAATAAATAAATAAATAAATTCCCAGAATTCCCCAGCTAGCATACTTTAAGTTGGGTGGACTTCAATTCCCAGAATCCCCCAGCCAGCAGGCTTTAAGATGCATGGACTTCAACTCCCAGAATTCCCCAGCTAGCATACTTTAAGTTGGGTGACTTCAATTCCCAGAATCCCCCAGCCAGCAGGCTTTAAGATGCATGGACTTCAATTCCCAGAATTCCCCAGCTAGCATACTTTAAGATGTATTGACTTCAACTTGCAGAATTCCCCATCCAAAATGCTTTAAGATAGGTGGACTTCAACTCCCAGAATTCTCCAGCCAGCATGCTTTAAGATGCATGGACTTCAATTCCCAGAATCCCCCAGCCAGCATGCTTTAAGATGCATGGACTTCAATTCCCAGAATCCCCCAGCCAGCATGCAATGCTGGGACCCGTCTTAAAGCCTAAATTTGAACCGTGCATTTTCTCAAAATTGTTCTGCTTTGCTTTGAATTTCAAGTTCAACCTTGTGGGTCTTAAGCCACTATCAAAAATTACTATTTCAGGGCACAACATAACAACACAAACACAATCACAAAGAAATTTATTTATTTATTTATTTATTAATTTAATTTGTATACCGCCCTTCTCCCAGAAGGGACTCAGGGCGGTGAACAGCCAAAATTAAAAAACATACAAATGCAAGAGTTAAGATAATTAAAAGAATTAAATCATTGGCTACCCAATTTAAAACCCCAAAACCATAAAATTTAAAATCCCAATTATGCACACAACCCTCTTAAATCTGTCTATCCTATTTTCAGATTTTGCTTACCGGGTCGATGAAAGGAATGCCAAAGATGTCATAGGCAAAATAGAGCAATTCCTTCTCTAAAAGACTCCGCCGGTGATACATCTGGACTTTCTACAGCGGGGGGGAAAAAAAGCAGAAAAATGCTCAAAATTAGAGAAACGAGATCAGATCAATTCATTTACCTAACGGGATGTCCAAAACGGTGATTTTTTTTATTTTTTTTTTACAACCTTGGCCCCTTTAAGACATCTGGACTTCAATTCCCAGAATGCTTTGCTGGCTGGGGAATTCTGGGAGTTGGAAATCCAGACGTCTTAAAGGGGCCAAAGTTGAAAAACACTAGTCCAGAATGTCGCACAAAACTTGGTGGAGCTTAAAAAATAAAACAACACACACACACACAGAATCATCTCAAATCTTTTGATTCGGCAGGCTTTGCAAGGCTCTAGCCCTCATCGTCAGTTGTTATGTTGCTGGCTACATTGAGAACTCAAGTTATATAAATTCTTCTTCCGGCCGCAAGTTATAAAGGGGACGTGGCAAGGGGACAGAATGAGGCTTGCTGTCATAATTTTATAGCATAAAATAAATGATATAATAATATCGTTTTTTTTTTTATATCAAGCTACGGAGATTCAGAGTTTGGCTTATTCTGGGCAATAGGTTTAGGGCCTATTTCTGTTTGGAGAAAAGTACATTTTTTCCCCCCAAGTACATTTGGATTTCAGCGGGCTGGACTAAATGATCTCCAGGGTCCCTTCCGACCTTACCATCCTATGCCTGGATTCCTGCCCTGAGCACAGGGCTGGATTAAATAATCTCCCAACAAGGTTCCCTCTAATCTTATCTTCTTCTAGAACCCAACACTTCAATTTGATATCCCTGCCCCTGGGCACAGGGGCTGGACTAGATGGTCTCCCAGGTTCCCGTCCCCCGTCCCCCCCCCTACCAACCTTATCATCCTATGCTTCAGTTTGGATTCTTCTCCTCCTCCTCAACACGGGGGCTGATCTAGATGACCTCTGGGTACCCTTTCTACATTTTACACGAAAAAGTAACGGCGTATTTCGGGGCCCACCGAGACCCGTGGCCAGATCTCTCTCTTCCAATGTGTGTGTGGGGGACCCTCTTCCTCTTGCTAAGACCCCCCCCTTTTTCAAGTCTGGGGGTGGGTAGGTGGGTGGGTAGTGGGGAGAAATCTTGCCTCTCTGGGCCTGATGCGCTCGGCCAGGTTCTCCCCCAACATGGCCGCGTAATAAGCCTCGTTCTGCTTCATCACGTTGTCGTTTGGGAAGAAGAGGAGGTAGGTTTTCGCGCATTCGACCGCCTTCCCGTAGTGGCCACCTGTGACGGGATGGAAGGAGAGACTGGAAATATATCGAAATAACCACGATAATCATCGGAACTGCCCTATATACGCAGCTCTTAGGTCCTCGGTTAGGAGACAAATGGTTAAAAGCTTTTAGCCTTCCCAGGAGGTGAATCGAAAGGAAGATTAAATATATAATAACGACATAATAATATATATATATATATTCAGACGTTAAGATTCATTTAACGACTTGGGGCAAGAAAGGTTTTAAAATGGGGCAAAAGTCACTGGACAACTGTCTCGCTTAGTGACAGAAATTTCGGCTCAACTGTGGTCATAAATAGAAATAGAAGGGAAGGGAAGGGAAGGGAATGGAATGGAATGGAATGGAATGGAATGGAATAGAATAGAATAGAATAGAATAGAATAGAATAGAATAGAATAGAATAGAACAGAAGATAGGATAGGATATAGAATAGAATAGAATAGAATAGAATAGAATAGAATAGAATAGAATTAGAATAGAAGAGAGGAGAGGAGAGGAGAGGAGAGGAGAGGAGAGGTGATAGAATAGATTAGAATAGAATAGAATAGATTAGAATAGAATAGAATAGAATAGAATAGAAGATAGGATAGGATAGGATAGGATAGGATATAGAATAGAATAGAATAGAATAGAATAGAATAGAATAGAATAGAATAGAATTAGAATAGAATAGAGGAGAGGAGAGGAGAGGAGAGGTGATAGAATAGATTAGAATAGAATAGAATAGATTAGAATAGAATAGAATAGAATAGAATAGAATAGAATAGAATAGAATAGAATAGAAAACATGGAATGGAATAGAATAGAATAGAATAGAATAGAATAGAATAGAATAGAATAGAATAGAATAGAAGATAGGATAGGATAGGATAGGATATAGAATAGAATAGAATAGAATAGAATTAGAATAGAATAGAGGAGAGGAGAGGAGAGGTGATAGAATAGATTAGAATAGAATAGAATAGATTAGAATAGAATAGAATAGAATAGAATAGAATAGATTAGAATAGAATAGAATAGAATAGAGGATAGGATATAGAATAGAATAGAATAGAATAGAATAGAATAGAATAGAATAGAATAGAATAGAATAGAATAGAAAACATGGAATGGAATAGAATGGAATAGAATGGAATGGAATAGAATAGAATAGAATAGAATAGAATAGAATAGAATAGAATAGAAAACATGGAATGGAATAGAATGGAATGGAATGGAATGGAATGGAATAGAAATAGAAATAGAAATAGAATAGAATAGAATAGAATAGAATAGAATAGAATAGAATAGAATAGAATAGAATAGAATCAAGGATTGTCTATATTCTTGTTTCTCCAGCAACTCTGGAGATCATCCCAAATATTTCATTGAAATGACCTCTGCGGGAAAGAAACCAACATGCCCCGAAACTCAGTTTAAAGGCAGCCAACTTCCCCGAGAGCCCCCTGGAAGACAAAGCGGGGTGCAATTAACGGGATCCCCTCCCTCCCTCCCTCCCTCCACCCCCAGCCCCACGTACTATTGTAATAAGCAAACTGCAGGTAGTTGAAATGAGACGGAAGGAAATCTTCGTTGGGTTTCTCCTGCCCGGCTTCCTGCGCCAACTCGGTTACGCATCCTTGCTTGCAGCTCAGCACTTGGGTGTAATGATCTGCCCCCCAAGAAGATCCGAGAAAAAGAGGGATTATTCACAGGAAGCCATAGCGATCGAGGGTTCGGGCATCGTTCGAAGACAGAGGAGCGTTTTCCCGACTTTAAGACGGGTGGACTTCAACTCCCAGAATTCCCCAGCCAGCATTCGTGGACTTTGACTTCCTGGAATACCCAAGTCAGCCTATTTGGACTTCACTTCCCAGAATTCCCCAGCCAGCAGCACGTGTGAACTTCAGTTCCCAGAATTCCCTAGCCAGCATGAGTGGATTTCAACTTCCTGAAATGCCTGTTTTGACTTCACTTCCCAGAATTCCCCAGCCAGCAGCACATGTCAACTTCAACTCCCAGAATTCCCTAGCTAGCACATATTGGATTTCGACTCCCAGAATTCCCCAGCCAGCATGTCTGGATTTCAACTTCCTGGAATCCCAAGTATTTTGATTTCAGTTCCCAGAATAACTTCAACTCCCAGAATCCCCCAGACAGCATGGCTGGACTTCAAGTCCCAGAATTCCCTAGCTAGCACATACAGGTAATTCCTTGACGTATTTCTCACTTAGCAACGTAAACGCTGGGCTCAAGGACGTCGAGGACTAGCTATATGGACTTCAGCTCCCAGAATTCCCTAGCCAGCAATCTATGGGTTTCATTTTCTGGTTGACTTCCAATGTCATTTCTCCTTTTTTTATGGATTTTGGAGGTTTCATATGCTGCCCAGAATCCATTGGAACGGAGCGCTCGTAATCAATTCAAATGAATAAATTAAATCCCAGAATTCCTTAGTCACGAGTCCTCAACTCCCAGAATTCCCCAGCGGCGTATACCTCTCCTCACCCTTTCCGTACGAGGCCCTGTTTTCATTTCCAGTTAGAAAAGCATCTTTGTTTTCAAATATTAAAACACCAAGACCAGGAAAGACTTCTCCTAATGGAATGAGCTAAAGAGAACCTCCCTATCCAGGAGCAGAATATCTGAAAACCAGTTTTTCTAAACCTTTGCGGGCTGGACCGAGTCAGGCAATCCCAGATACATTGTCTTCTTCTCCCACCGAGGATCCCACGGCTTCCCGCCGAGCCTTATGGGACTTGTTGTCCCCACTCTTTCCAAAGCAACTCACCGATAAACGCTTCATAGAAATCAGCGTTGTAGTCGAGGTAGTTGTAACCATCGTGGTTGTACGGCTCTTCGCAGAGGGCTCGGCACTTGATGTCAGCTTCCCAGTACTCGTCCAGCGCCTTCTCCAGGTGCAAAATGGCTGCCTGAGGATTCTCCTCCGTGTAGTAACTTACACCCAGGTGGAAATCTTGCTAGAGAGAGAGAGAATCGGAGAAGACAGCATTAAACTCCAGAAAGCAAAACCGAATCATCTTAGCATCTCCAACTATTAATTATAAGTAGTCCTGGACTTACGTCCATCGTCGAGACCGTCGCTAGGCAGTACGGTCGTTAAGAGAGCCACTCCTTCCTGCCATAGTCGTTAAGCAAATTCAGCTATGTTTATCAGATTACAAATGGTGATCATTTAATCTCCGGGATATTGCGACCGTCGCAAACACAGGAAGCCCTCAATTTACAACTGCAGCTGAGGCCAACATTTATGTTGTTAAGCGAGACATTTGTTAGGTGAGTTTTGGCTTTTTTGGGGGGGCCACCGTTGTTAAGTGAATCACGTCAGTCGTTAAGTAAGCAACACGATGTCGTCCTGGGGGGTCACGCAATCCGCTTTTGAGACCTTCCAACAACCAAAGTCAACGGGGAAGCCCGATTCACTTAACAACCAGTGATTCGCTTAACGGCTGTGGCGAGGAAGGTCGTAAAACGGATCAACGCTCACTTAACGACTGTCTCGCCTAGCAACAGACGTTTCGGGCTCCACGGTGGTCGGGACAACCGTCTCTGTGCTTCCGAAACATAACATACATGTATACATATGTGCGTGTTTATATGTCCGTGTGCGTATCTATTATACGGCGCACATATTTATAAGTTGCAAAACCACGCAAAATCGCTTAGGTGAGATGGGCGGTGTTGCAGCAATTTAATAAATGTTATTAAATATAATAAAACGTTTGATTCGAGGTCACAAAAGGCTTAAATTGGATAAAGGCAGGCCTTTTTTGATTTTCTTTCTTGCTTTTTTAAGTTTCTCGTTTATTTTATCATTTTGCACAATGATAAAATTCTTTTTATCATTTCTTTTTATTTTTCTTTTTTTGATTCTTTTTCTCTCTTTGGCTGCAGTTACTTTAATTTAAGCAATTACTTTAATTTAAAAAAAGAGAGAGATTAAAAAAAAAAACACCCGGTATATTAAATTGTGACGCGTCCTCCTTACCATGTGGGGCTTAGTCTCCAAATCGACAAAATCGGAATCTTTGACTCCAACCATCATCTGATAATAAGCCAGGTTTTGTCGCATCTCGGCGTGGTCCGGATTGGCCGAGAAGAAGGTTTGGGCGGCTGCCACAGCTTTGTTTAGCTTGTTCATCTGAAGAAGAAGAAAAATTCAGATTTTTGGGGGAGGCCCTCCCCAAAAACGTAGCCCTGGCATCTTTGGAAAAAGTGCCACTGCATTTGGATTAAATTAGAGAGAGAGAAAGAGAGAGAGAAAGAGAGGAGGAGGGAGAGAGTGAGAAAGAGAGAAAGAAAAAAAGAGGGAGGGAGAGAGAAAGGGAAAGTGGGAGGGAGAGAAAGAAAGAGAAAGAGAGAGAGAGTGAGAAAGAAAGAGAGAAAGAAACAAAGGGAGAGAGGGAGGGAGAAAAGGAGAGAGAACGGAAATGAAAGAAAAGGAAGAAAAGAGAAAGTTGAGGAAGGAATAAGGGGGAGAGAAGAGGGGAAGGTAGAGAGAAGAATAGAAAATGCAAAAAGGAGAGAGTGAGAAAAAAGGAATGAATGACCACAAAGAAAAGAAAAGAGGAAGCTGAAGAAGGGATGAGGGGGAGTGGAGGAGAAGGGAAGGTAGAGAAGGATAGAAAATGGAAAGAGAGGGGGAAAAGAGAAAAGAAAGAAAAGAAGTCTTCTGGAGACTCTCCTGAGTCTTCGGAGAGGGGCGGCATATAAATTGAATTAATTAAATTAAATTAAAGAAAAGAGAGAGGAGGAAGGGATAAGGGGGAGAGGAGGAAACTGGAAGGTAGAGGAGGATAGAAAATGGAAAAAAGGAGAGAAAGAAAGTGAGAAAAAAGGAATGAATGAACACAAAGAAAAGAGGAAACTGAAGAAGGGAGAAGGGGGAGAAGGATAGAAAATGGAGAGAGAGAAAAAAGAGAAATGAAAGAAAAGAAGAAAAGAGAAAGAGGATCTCCTTATACGGACATAACAAGGAGGAAGGGATTAGGGGGAGACGGGAAGGTAGAGAAGGATAGAAAATGGAAAAAAGGAGGATAGAAAGTGAATGAGAAAAACGGAATGAATGACCGGAAAGAGGAAACTGAAGAAGGGATAAGGGGGAGAGGAAGAGACTGGAAGGTAGAGAAGGATAGGAAACGGAAAGAGAGAGAGAGAGAAAAAAAAAAAGGAAAGGAAAGGAAAGGAAGAAAGAAAGGAAAAGAGGAAGCTGAAGAAGGGATAAGGAGGCGACGGGAAGATAGAGGAGAAAAGGAGAGAAAACGGAAAAAGGAAGAGAAAAAAAGAGCGGGGGAAAAAGAAACAAAAAAGAGAAAGTGGAAAAAAAGGAAGAGGAGGGGGGAGCCTGATCTGAAAACTTTCCATTTTCCACTTTGGGCATCGACAGCGCCCCCTCCCCAAAATCAGCCAAGGCCCAGAAAGTGGGGGGAGACCCAACAATCCCCCCCACCAGAGAAACTCAAGCCCACTCCCCACTTCTTCCACCCTTCTTTAATCTCCCCCCCCCTTCACATCCCAGCATCTTCGCTAAAAGCCATGCACGACGCCCAGGGGGAAAGTGGGGGCAAAGCCCCCCGCCCCATATTTCTTTTCCACCCCGTGCTCCTCTCTTCCGAGCGGGCCAAGGCAGGCGGGCGGCGCCGAGACCCCGCGGAGAGAAGGCGCAAGCAGACGTGGCACACGGAGGGGGGGGAGGAGAGCGGAGCGGGTGCGGCTCCCACGACCCCCCCACCCCTCTAAAGTTCCCCCTTCCCCCCTTTCCCCCCCCCGATGGCGCGCTAAGGATGGCGACCAAGCCCCTTCCCCAATTTTGATGGGCACCGCGGTAAAGAGGGAGGAAAGAGGCAAAAGATGCCAGGGGGGCAGCAGAAGGCGGTGCCAAGCGAGGGGAGGGGGCACATTGGAGGGGGGGAAGCCTCCCCAGCCCACCCACCCACCCAAATTTCCCCCCCTCCTTCCCCGATTGCAATTTGAATGGCGGGGGGGAGCACAGCAGTAGAAGAAAGAGAGGGAGGGAAGAGGAAAAAACATGCCAAGGTGCCCTCTTCGGTGCCAACCGAGAGGGGGGCACCTTGGGGGTGGGCGAACCCCCAAATTTCCCCCCCTTCCCCGATTGTTATTTGGATGCCAAGGGGGCACAACGGTAGAGGAAAGAGACGCGGGGAGGGGAGAGGGAAACCATGCCAAGGGGGCAGAGGGCGGTGCCAACTGAGGAAAGGGGGCACGTTGGGGGGGAGAGAGACCCTCCCCAGCCCACCCACCCCCAAATCTCCCCCCTCCCCATTTCCCGATTGCGGTAGAGGAAAGAGGCGCAGGGAGGGAAGAGGAAAAAGATGCCAAGGGGGCAGCAGAAGGCGGTGCCAACTGAGGAGGGGGCACGTTGGGGGGGGAGGAAGACCCTCCCCAGCCCACCCACTCCCCCAAATTCCCCGACCCCTTCCCCGATTGCGATTTGGATGCCAAGGGGGCACAACAGTAGAGGAAAGAGACGCGGGGAGGGGAGAGGGAAACCATGCCAAGGGTGCCAACCGAGGTGGGCCACATTGGGGGGGGGGAGAGAGACCCTCCCCAATCCATCCACCCACCCAAATTTCCCCCCTCCCCATTCCCCGGTTGCGGTAAGAGGAAAGAGGTGCGGGGAGGGAAGAGGGAAAAAGATGCCAAGGGGGCAGCAGAGGTGCCAACCGAGGAGGGGGGGCACATTGGGGGGGTAGAGAGACCCTCCCCAGCTCACCCACTCCCCCAAATTCCCCCCCCCCCATTTCCTCGATTGCGGTTTGGATGGCCCAGCAGGAGAGGAAAAAAGGCGCAAAGGATGCCCAGGTGCCCACTTTGGTGCCATCCAAGGGGGTGGGGGGGCGATCCTCCCCTTTGCCCACCCACCTTGAAATAGGCCACTTGGAGGTAGTTGTAAGGGCTGCGCTTGCGGAACTCCAGCTCCACCTCCTCGCCCAGCTGGTAGCGAGACGGGCCGGCCGGCAGGCAGCGGCGCAGGCAGGCTGCGCGGCGCAGGAGCTGCTGGAAGAAGCGCAGGTCGCCCAACGGGCGGGCATGCTCCTGCGCGGGATCCTGGGCGGTGTGGTTGGCCGCGCAGCCCGAGCGGCAGCCGGCCAGGCGTTCCCGGTGCGCGGCCCTTGCCCGCAGCGCCCGCTCCATCTGTAGGATCACGCCGGGCCAGTCCTCGCGGTTGTACGCCTCCACCCCGGCCGCTAGCAACTCGTCGGCCGGACGGAGCTGCTCCGATGACGCCGACCCCGCCGGGCGCGATCCATCGGCGGGGCTCAGGATCGCGCGCAGGAGCAGCGCAAGCAGCAAACGCCGCATCTTTCGGCGATGAGAATGCCCGGGCTGGCAGGCTGGAACCCCGCCCCACTAAAGGCCACGCCCATTCTCCGGCCACGCCCCCTCTCGCTCTGAGCACCACGTGGCGAGGGGAACCTCCGCTCTCTCTCTCTCTTACGGGTGGACTACAATTCCCAGAATTCCACAGCCAGCCATGCTGGCATGGGGGGATTCTGGGAGTTGTAGTCCACCCGTCTTAAAGAGGCTGCCGTGTTTTTAAACTTGGTGGGAGGATCCTAATCGAGTTTTCTCTATCTTAAGTCTGCATTATTAAATAACTAGTTATTAAATCTGCATTATTAAATATTAATAAATCTTTTCATCGTTCCTATCACCCATCTCCTCCCGCTTACGACTGCATGACTGTAACCTTATTGCTGGGATCCTTACGATTTATATTGACCGTTTCCTAATATGATTTGATTGCTGATTTGTCCCCTGTGACTATCATTAAGAGTTGTACCTTATGATTCTTGACGAATGTATTTTTTCTTTTATGTACAATAGGAAGAGTGGATAGAATAGAATAGAATAGAATAGAATAATAAAATATAGAAAGAAGTGTAGCGTAGAGTAGAGTAGAATAGAATAGAATAGAATAGAATAATGGAAAATAGGAATAGAATAGAATAAAATAATAAAATATAGAAAGAAGTGTAGAATAGAATAGAATAGAATAGAATAGAATAGAATAGAATAGAATAGAATAGAATAGAATAATGGAAAATAGCAATAGAATAGAATAGAATAGAATAGAATAGAATAGAATAGAATAGAATAGAATAATGGAAAATAGCAATAGAATAGAATAGAATAGAATAGAATAATGGAAAATAGGAATAGAATAGAATAGAATAGAATAGAATAGAATAGAATAGAATAGAATAATAAAATATAGAAAGAAGAGAAGTGTAGAGTAGAATAGAATAGAATAGAATAGAATAATGGAAAATAGGAATGGAATAGAGTAGAATAGAATAGAATAGAATAGAATAGAATAGAATAGAATAATAAAATATAGAAAGAAGAGAAGTGTAGAGTAGAATAGAATAGAATAGAATAGAAGAGAGAAGAGAGTAGAAGAGAAGAGGAGAGGAGAGAAAGAGAAAAAGAATGAGGAGAAGAGACTAAGAAGAGTAGAGTAGAGCAGAATAATAGAATAGAATAGAATTCTTTCTTGATCAAGTGTGATTGGACACACAAGGAATTTATAGAATATAATAGAATTACAGAGTTGGAAGGACCTTGGAAGTCTTCTAGTCCAACCCCCCCAAGGATAACTGTCTGTTTATTTTTCCTATTTTTAATATATTTAGCTTTCACGTGGTTTTTTTTTTTTGCTGATAAATAAATTCTTAGACTCAGGCATCCTTACAAAAAGTTTTACATTTAACATACTGGGATGCTTTTCGTGGCAAGAGTCTCCCTATTCTCCCTTTATACTAACTCTATTCTTCGTCTACCTCTACCCCTTTGCTATCTCTATACTCTCGCTAAGACGCATGCGCTCTCGCCTCGCCTTTCCCCCCGCCCTCACCTCATTGGGCCAGATGCCCCGCGGGCTCCTCCTCCTCCCAGAACGCATCTCTTTGCTCATCCGTCCAATGAAAAGCCGCCTCCCATCCTTCCGCCCCGCCCTCTAACCGACACGCGAGGGCAGACCCTCCAATAGGAAAGTCGACTGGGCGTGGCCTATGCCGCCCTCCCAGCATGGCGGCCAGAGAAGGGGGGTATTTCGCCGCCGTTCCGGTTCCTCCGCCGGTGAGCTCGGCGTTGGTCGGGCGGGGGGTTCCCGAGGGTCTCCAGCTGACCCCCGCGGCTCGAAAGTCGCAGCCGTCGGATCTGGTGGCTTTAGCCGACCAAGTGGAGAAGGTGAGCGAGAGTGCCTCTGGGCATGTGCAGAGTGCCAAGGGATTTCAGCCCCCGGGTGTGTCCAGAATGACCCCAGGGGCCACCTAGCCGCTTAGGAACAAGGAATTCCAACGATAGGAGTCTATTATTTGGGGTTAATGAAGAAAAAAAAATCCTAATTTTACGAATATAATATAGGAGAGGCCCCCCCTGGGTGCTGGGTTGCCGTTTTACATGTTTAGGTTTTGTATTTATATATTAGTTGTTTGCATCATCATCATTATTTTATTCATTAAACATGAAACTCAACTGGACGTTTAAAAATGCATCACAAATATCATTGTTTGGCCCTGATGGTTGATACGGGTTGCTGTCAGCGTCCCAGGTATCAACCAAGTACATCATCATCATCATCATCATCATCATCATCATCATCATCATTATTATTATTATTATTATTATTATTATTATTATCTTCATTAAACATGAAACTCAAGTCAACTGAACATTCAAAAATGCATCACAAATACCATTGACTGGTGCTAATGGTTGATACAGGTTGCTGCCAGCGTCCTAGGTCTCAACCAAGTACCTTAAGATGATGATGATGATGATGATGATGATGATGATGATATTATTATTATTATTATTATTATTATTATTACTATTATTTACTTTATTCATTAAACATGAAACTCAAGTCAACTGGACATTCAAGAAATGCATCACAAATACCATTGACTGGTGCTGATGGTGGTTGTAACAGTAACAGAGTTGGAAGGGACCTTGGAGGTCATCTAGTCCAACCCCCTGCTCACGCAGGAGACCCTATACTAGGGATTCGAACCGCCGAACTGCCGATTCACAGTCTGAGGGGCTGGTAAATATAAGTCTTAACCAAGGACCTAAGAGTTGTTAAGGTAACGTCTGAATAGGTATATAGGGAGTTCCTAGTAATGTGGTCTTTTGCTTATTAGGTATCTAGGGAGTTCCTAGTAAGGTGGTTTTTTGCTTATTATTATTATTATTAGTAGTAGTAGTAGTAGTAGTAGTATGTATAGTCAAGGCGATGGTTTTCCCAGTTGCAATGGATGGCTGCGAAAGTTGGACCATAAGGAAGGCTGAGGGCCAAAGAATGGAGGCCTTTGAACTCTGGTGCTGGAGAAGACTCCTGCGAGTCCCTTGGACTGCAAGGCCATCCAACTGGTCAGTCCTAGAGGAGATCAACCCTGACTGCTCTTTAGAAGGCCAGATCCTGAAGAGGAAACTCAGATACTTTGGCCACCTAATGAGAAGGAAGGAGAAGAGCCGAATGCTGGGAACGATGGAGGGCAAAAGAAGAAGAAGGGGACGGCAGAGAAGGAGGTGGCCGGATGGAGTAACCGAAGCAGTCGGCGTGAGCTTAAATGGACTCCAGAGGATGGTAGAGGAGAGGAAGGCCTGGAGGAACGTTGTCCATGAGGTCGCGATGGGTCGGACACGACTTCGCAACTATCAACAACAACAATTAGTAGTATTTGTATTGTTATTGATTTAATCTTCAATTCGATTCACAGTCTGGGACTTAACAGTTCAAGTCCTAACCAAGGACCTACGAGCTGTTCAGGTAACGTCTGAGTATATAGGCATTGTATTATTATTAAAGATTTAATCTTCAATTCGATTCACAGTCTGGGATTGGTTAAAAGCAATAGGAAGTCCTAACCAAGAACCTAAGAACTGTTGTTGTCATTAATTTATTTTGTATGCCATCCCGAGTTGCTGTTTCAGAAGCCGGCTTTTTGTCTCCCCAGGCGGATGAGTTTGTCCGAGCGAACGCCTGCAACCGGTTAACCGTCATTGCAGAACAAATCCGATATTTGCAAGAACAAGCCAGGAAGGTAATAGTGGACATGACCCCAAAGCAGAATTATCAATATCTTTTTTTTTTTTTAATCCTGGGGGAATTCTGGGACTTGAAGTCCACAGGTTGGGAAACATTCTTGTAATTTCATGCGCTGTCTCCATAATTTAATTTTAACGGAAGGACCAAACAAAAGCTTAGGAGAACAGAAGGGGTTCGATCTCCGCTATATGGTTGAGTTTCAACTATTCACTTAGTGACTGTTTGAAGTTACAAGGACACTGGAAAAAAAAAAAGACTTTAGCATGACAGCAAAAAATGTCCGATGGACAGTGGATTCACTGAATGACAGTTGCAAAAAAGTTTGTAAAATAAGGTGACCTGCTTAACAACTGGCATGACTTAAAGCCATCATTCTGGGCTCAATTGCAGTCGTGAGTCGAGGACTGCCTGTATACTGGTCTTTAGACTGTGACCATAAAGAGTTGATTCAGTTTGGTTGATTGTGGGGAATTATACCCTATGGAAGGAAGTCTGCAGGATCAAGAGAGGATCAAATAAACATAATCGAAATTTCACTGCCGTTATGAATCAGTTGCACAGCGCCTGCATTTTGACCATTTGACAGTGGGGGATGCGTCAATGGTCATAAGTGTGAAAAAAGGCCCTAACTCATTTTTTTCCAAGTGCCGTTATGACTTTGGTCACTAAATGAATCGTCGTGATTCAAGGACCGCCAGTAACCCAAGATTGTAAATTGATATTTCATTGGGACTCAGGTCTATTTTTATGCAGCAAGTATGTCCTTGTTTTCTAACTTGTAGGTTCTGGAGGACGCTAAAAGAGACGCCGACCTTCACCATGTGGCCTGTAACTTTGTGAAGAAACCTGGAAATACTTATTACCTGTACAGGAGAGAAAGCGGCCAGCGTTATTTCTCCTTGCTTTCTCCAAAGGTATTTGTAACCTGAAAAAAACTGGGGTGATAAACCCAATGTCAACTCGCAAAGCATCCCTGGCCTGCTCTCGAGTTGCCATAGGCGAGGGGGATGGGAAACCAACAAAGCAGCATGGCAGCCAAAAACAGAAGCACATTCCAGACAGATCTCTCTCAAGACTGTCTCCCAGGGTGACCCACAGCGGTTGGAGGGGAGTGATCTCTACAACCCGCGAAATTGCTCCGTTGGCAAATGTGATTGATGACACACCCTGGGGGGAGTGGGGAAACGGAGCAATTTCACGGGTTGTAGAGATCACTCCCCTCCAGCTTCTTTGGGTAACCCTGGGAGACAGCCTTGAGAGAGATATGTCTGGAATGTGCTCTTGTTTTTGGCTGCCGTGCTGCTTCGCCGTTTTCTCATCCCCTTTGCCTATGGCAACTTGAGAGCAGGCCAGGGATGTTTTGCGAGATGACACCGTGGTCACTTGATCAACTGACTCGCATTTATGACGGTTGCAGTGTCCCGGTTTAAGGTAATCCTCTTTTCCCACCTGACGAGCAAAAGCTGGGTTCACTTAACAACCATGTTACTGCAGTGATTCGCTTAACACATGTGGCGAGAAAAAGTCGTAAAATGGGGCAAACTCACCTGAATTTCGATCACGTGACCGTGGGGATGCTACGACGGTCATAAGCGTGAGAAAAATCAAGTCGAATTTTTTTGAGCGCTGTTCTAACTTTGAACAGTCATTCAACAAACGGTTGCAAGTCAGGAATTACCTGTATAAGAAAAGGAAGGGGGGAAAAAAGCTACATTTAGGAGAACAGGAACTATATACTTAAGACAGTCTGAAAAAAAGGAAGAGAAAAGAGACAATTGATATGCAGAAAAGAGAAATTACTGCCTCTTAGGCAGAACAAAAATTCTTCCTATAAACACAGAATTCTGTGCCTGGAACAGAAATAATTAGTTCATATTTACTATACTATCATATTACAGTGAACAGTGAAAGATTTAATTGTTTCTTCTGAATAAATGACAGATGAAATAGAATACTTCCCGGTCTTTTCTTACGAGAAAAATTAAAAATTTCTTCCTCGTTGTTGTTTATTTTTTTCCCAGGCCTTAGGATAAAGTGAATAGCAGTTCTGTGGTTAATTACGTTTTAAAGCTCATTTTTCTTGCATTTGTGTCTCTCTGTATATGTGTGTGTGTGTGTTTTTAATTGTAGTGTAGGCTGTGTCCCCCCAGCGACATAGAATTGGGTGGTCTTATAAATGTCTTAAATAAATAAATAGCAGTGGTGTAAATACTCTTCCGTTTATAACAGTCGATGGCAGTGAGATTTAGACTTACGTTTATTGATCCCTGGAATAAACGGATTGTGTTATTTTTGAGCCAACAAACCCAATTTCACTGCAGGGTACACAAATCCTCTTCAGAAAAAAAAAAGAACTAAAAGCAAATTTATTTTATACGCTTCTAACTTTTAACCGCTGCAGCGATCCGCTTAACAACGCAACGGTGGCGAGAAAAACGGGCAAAACTCTCTAACTGTCTTGTTGGGCAAGGAAAATGTTGGGGTCCATCGCGTTTGTAAGAAACGGACGCCCAAAATTGTCACAAACCTGTATCCTTGAGCTGTCTACGGTCTACTGCTCCTTCAAAAACCAACTTTGACATCCATCAAGGGTAACGAGACAAGACCATGGCTTGTCCAAGCTTTGTCAGAAACCTCTCAGCATCTGGTTATGTTCTCCCAGGGGTTCACAGCTGTTGTGGCCCGCCAGCGGATCTGGCAGCAGATTCGGACAGTGAGGAGCTTGGGGAGGAACATGGGCCAGTCCTGGAGCCTGGGGAGGGCTCTGATGAGGGCTCTGCGTCAGAGGCAGAGATGGGGCCAGGGCCGTATGACAGGTATTAGCTGCCTTCGGAGTCAGACATCAGTGAGGCAGAGGAACAGCTGGAGCCTGTTCCCAGTGTGCGCATGCGCAGAGCTGCCAGGAGAAGGGAACAGCTAAAGAACAAGGGGCGACTCAGGAGTAAAGCCACAGGTGGACGATGAATGGCCCCTCCCAGAGGGAATAAAAGAGGAGCGAAAGGAGAGTGGAGTTTGCAGGAGACAATTAGTTCATTCCTGCTATTCTTGCCAATGAAAGATATCGGCCTGGCCACTCTCCAAGCCTGATAAAAGTCGGTAACTGTGAACTATCTTGAAAGACACTGGGAGAGGAAAGACTTTGCTGGAGAGGAATTCACTGTCAATTAAAATAAAGGGGTTTATCGGGACGAGGACTCGGCTTCGTGCCTGGGGAAGCCTAGATCAGAACAATGGCTATCTTTCAGTCCCATTTTTCCTGGAGAATTGAGAAAAGCGGGCTTCGCACACTGTTCTTTTCGAGGGACCCTGCTTAACGCGCTCCTTTCTCCCTTCCATCTAGGAGTGGGGAGCTAACTGCCCCAGCGAGTTCCTCGCTGCCTACAGACTGCAACACGACCTCTCCTGGACCCCTTCGGACGAGGCGGAGAAACGGGACACCGAACTCAACGTCTTGGAGAAGCTGCTGGACCAACAAGCCGTTTTGGCCCCTTGCAGCGAGCCCAATTTTCGCGGCCTTACGATGTGACGGCGGTTTTGTTTCTTTCCCCCGCCACGAAATTAAGGAGACGCCCGGTTCTCCTCTTCGCAAACCGTTCTCTCTCCTGGCTGCTTTTGAAAAATGAAAGGGTGGGGGGCAGAACGACTGGAGAACAACTTCCTCTTCGATACCCATTTGGAAACTTTTTGCTGATTTTTTTTTTTTTAATCGGGCGGATTCCAGTTTTCCATCTTTGCGGTTTTAGCCGTTTAGCGATCGGACGGCGGCCCGAGAAAGTCATTTTAGCCTCATTCCGTGTCACCTCCTGCAAGGGACAGTCCAAATTAAGGCTGCCTCTCCTTTTTCCCCCCCAAGCTGGGAATCCTCTTGCTCTTCAGCAGAGAAGGTACGAAGAGGTGGCAGGAGCCTTGGAGGTCATCTAGTCCCACCCCGTTCCCAGGGATAAAATCCACCACGACAAATGTGACTGAACTCCATGGGATAACAACGCACCATTAATTATATGTCTTGCCTTCCCAATGGAGAAGATTTATTTGTTTATAGAATGAAAATTTCCTCCCCCATTTTCTCAATAACTCTGAGGTAGTTTGGACTGAAAGAAAACCAGAGTTCTTTTTTTTTTTTTTAAATCAGAAGAAGGAGATTTAACTAATTGTTTTATTTAGTTGGGAATTCCATGACATTGAAGATAAAATTCTCTACCTACAACAGATTTACGAAGAATGTTTAACACGGGGAATTTTGAGTGTCCGGTATGAGGCAACAGTTCTTGGTCCTAACAGTTTGGATATTTAATTTTTTTTTTAAGAACCTAAAAATGAACAGAAACTAGTTGAAACAGAACAAAGAAAGAAGGAAAGAGAAGGGAAAAAGTAAACACAAACATGCATCGAGAAACAATAAAGAAACGCAAAGAAATTTCCGATTACAGCAAACATAATTACAAAATGATCTTGCTTCAGGATTACAAAAAAGGCTCCCTTTTCCCCCATTTTATTCCCCCTAATCATCAAAACCAGGAGTGTTGTCTTTTATTTTTTCTCGTTTCATGCAAAATGAAATGATTTTGGGCCTGTCCCCTATCTCTCTCCACCTACCAGAGCGGTTGTCGTCGTGGGGAAAATAGGAGGAGGAGGAGGAAGGACGGCCAGATACGTTCGCTGCCTTGAATTATTTATAGCAATAATGGAATTAAAAAAAGCCTAATAAAAATAAAAATGTCACAACTTTTGAGCATCCCTAATGTCTGGAAATTGAAAGTGGAAAAATTGGACACACCCTATAAATAAATAAATGTGTCTGTATATGTATATGTGTAATTTATATGTATGTATGTGTGTATATATATATAAATATATGTATGTATATGTATATGTATGTATGTGTGTATATATGTATATGTATATATAGGGACGCGGTGGCTAAGACACTGAGCTTGTCGGTCGAAAGGTCGGCAGTTCAGCGGTTCGAATCCCTAGTGCCACGTAACGGGGTGAGCTCCCGTTACTTGTCCCAGGTTCTGCCAACCTAGCAGTTCGAAAGCAGGTAAAAACAAATGCCAGTAGAAAAATAGGGACTACCTTTGGTGGGAAGGGAAGAGCTTTCCGTGCGCCTTTGGCGTTGAGTCATGCCGGCCACATGACCACGGAGATGTCTTCGGTCAGCGCTGGCTCTTCGGCTTTGAAACAGAGATGAGCACTGCCCCCTAGAGTCGGGAACGACTAGCATGTATGTGCGAGGGGAACCTTTACCTTTATCATCTATCTATCCATCCATCCATCTATCTTATCTATCTTATCCCTCCCTCCCTCTGTCCATCTATCTATCATCTATCTAATCTCTATCTATACCGGTATGTATGTATATAGTATATAATACCGTTTCCCCCAAAATAAGACATTTCCCTGATAATAAGCCCAATCGGGCTTTTGAGCGCATGGCAATAAGGCCAAGCGCTTATTTCAGGGTTCAAAAAAATATAAGACGGGGTCTTATTTTCAGGGAAACACGGTATATACCCAGAGCCCTGTATGTATGTATGCCAGCCTTTGTGTATCATATATGTGAAAATATATATATATATATATATATATATATATATATATATATATATATATATATATATATATATACACATACATACATACATACATACATACATACACATATATGCAGGTATATGTACATATATGTATGCATGTGTGTATATATGTATGTATACATAGAAATAAACTATTATCTGTGTGTATACATACACATGCATATTTATCATCCATCTATATATACCCGCACCCCATATATATATATATATATATATATATATATATATATATATATATATATGACTCAAGGCGGTGTACAGTCAAGAAAAATATAGACACACAAACATCATAAAATTATATAATTATAATTATATATAATTATAATTATAATTATTTTATAATAAAATTATAAAATATATGTATGTATATGTATGTATATATGTATGTGTATATGTATATATGTGTGTGTGTGTATATGTATATGTATAGTGGCATCCATGTATATACACTATCTCGTATGTATACATGCAGGCACATATCTGTCCATAAAACATGGATAGCCACACACAGGCATACATGCAGATACACTACTAGCCTATGTGTACATATAGACACACAGAAAACAGCCTATGTGCGTGCTCGTGCGCATGCGTGTACACATACGGGCCTCTCCCGCCTCCGTCTGCTTAAACCAGAGAGCAGAGCCGGGGGGGGGGCGGAAGGCGGGACCTCCTCGTTGGGCGGGGCCTCCTTTCCCGAGCGTCCCCCTCCCTCCCTCCCCCCGCGACGTCGCCCTCAAAACCCCGCCTCTGCAGGGACGCGGTGACGTCAGCGCGCCCGCCCGCCCTTGCTGCCCAGGCGAGGAGACCCCGCAGCGAGCTGCCAACGCCCGGCGGAGCAGCGCTGTGAGGTAAAAAAAAAGGCAACGGCAACGGCGGGATTTCTCGGCCCGGTCGGCGGCGGCGGAGGGAGGGAAGGAAGGAAGGAAGGAAGGAAAGAAAAAGAAAAGAGGGCGAAGGCCTCTGCGGTGCGTCTCCGGACTGGGAGGAGGGGAGGGTTCGCCCTCCCTCCCTCCTTCCGTCGCCTCAGCCTTTGTGGGGGAGGGGAGCTCGGCCCTTTCCTGAGGGGGGGGAAGGGGGAAGTGGGGGGGGGGAAGGGGGAAGTGGGGGGGGGAGGGGCGCGTTTACCGGAAGGGGGAGGGGGGACGCCGGGCTCCTGTCTATGTGGGGGGGGGGGAAGGGGGAACGGACGGACGGACGGACTACAACGCCCATCCTTCCCCCCCGGGGCCTGGCGGGGGATGATGGGAGCTGGGATACCGCCGCCGGGGAAGCGTTTTTAACACAACGGGAGCGGATGGAACGGGTGAGGGGGGGGGGCTTTGCTGCCCTTTCCCTTCCCCTCACAGCGGGGCGGCCGGGGAGCATGGGCGTTGGAGTCCCAGGAAGGTGGGGGGACCACCTCTGAGTGTGTGTGTGTGTTTTGTGTGTCTCCCGAGTGGCCGAGGAGACGCCCTCCAAGCTGGGGTCTGAGGAAGGGAGGGAGGGGGGGTCTGTTTGTCCCGTCCCCTCCCCCCTTTTCCTCCCCTCCCTCCCCTCCCTCAACCCGACCGCTCCAGGAAGGGGGCAGAGAGGCCCGGAAGACCATAGAGAGCCGGGCCGCGGGAGGGATCGGCCTCTTCCGGTGTTGGGGGAGGGGAGGATAAAAAAAAGGGGGGGGAATAAGGGGAGGGGTCCTCGAACTCCCAACTGCTTTCCCCAGCGTTGCTGGCGGAGGAAAGGGCAGCTGGGAAGAGAGGTCTCCTTTCCTTTCCTTCTTCCATTCCTTCTCCTGTATTCCTTCCCTTCCCTCCCATTCTTTCTTTCTTTCCCTCCCTCCCCCTCCCTCTCTCCATTGCTCCTCCTCCCCATTCCTTCCTTTCTTCTCTCCCTGCCATTCTTCCTCCTCCCCATTCTTTATTTCTTTCCTCTCCTCCTCCTTTCCTTTTTACTTCTTCCTCCCCCCTCTTCCTTCCTCGTCTCTTCTCCTTTCCTTCCTTCCTTCCTTCCTCTCCCCTCTTCCTTCCCCTTCTTTCCTTCCTTCCTTCCTCATCTCTTCTGCTTTCCTTCCTCTCCCTCTCCCCCTCTTCCTTCTCCTTCCTTCCTTCCTTCTTCATCTCTTCTCCTTTCCTTCTTCCCCCTCTTCCTTCTCATTCCTTCCTTCCTTCCTTCCTTCCTTCCTTCCTTCCTTCCTTCCTTCCTTCCTTCCTTCCTTCCTTCCTTCCTTCCTTCCTTCTTCATCTCTTCTCCTTTCCTTCCTCTCCCCTTCTCCTTTCCTTCCTCTCCCCCTCTTCCTTCTCCTTCCTTCCTTCTTCCTTCCTCATCTCTTCTCCTTTCCTTCCTCTCCCCCTCTTCCTTCCTCTCCCACCTCCCCTCCCTCCCTTCTTTCTTTCCTTCCTCCCTTCCTTCCTGTCTCCTTCCTTTTCCAATTTTCTGAAATTCTCTGATTTTAATTTGTCTTAAAACAATTAAGGCTGGCTGGGGAATTCTGGGAGTTGAAGACCAGAAGACCTCCAAGGTCCCTTCCAGACGGAAAACTGGCCACCAATGCTTGGAAAGATGGGGCTGGTTGAGGATGTTTAGGAAAGGGGGCAGGTTGGGGGATTTCACCCATTTCTGCTGGGCTGCACCCTGGGGCCACAGGCAACTCACCTCAAAGTCTCCCCATTAAAATCTCAACAGGTTTAAACATGCACAAAGTGCTGGGAATCTGGTTCAGGAATCTCTTGCATTGACTGAGAATGTTAGTCATGAGGGGTTTTTGCACTGGGGCAATTAATTAAAACTCCAATTAATTTAGACTGGAAATAGCCTGACCAGTACAGTACTGTAGGTATGTTGTAGATACCCAAAATGTAATGCCCTACCTCAGCGGTCTCTCTAAACTTGGCAATTTTAAGACTTATGGACTTCAACTCCCAGCCAGTCATGCAGCCAAATCCACATGTCTTAAAAATTGCTAAGTTTGGAGACCCCCAGGTCTGATGGGAGATCCCTGACTGGTACTTTTGACATGTTTTCTTTTTATCTGGATGGCAGTGGGCAAAATGGCAGCATTTGAGTTACTGATGGGAAGTTTTGCTCCTTTTCCCCATGCAAATTTACCTCTGGGAGATCTCACTACTGTAAAGGAGGCTTCTGCAGCTTTTGAACCCCAGTGTCTCAAGGATGGGTGTGTAGCATTGAATTTCATAGGTTAAGAAAGGCAGGATTATACCATGTCATCACTAACTTGAATATCTTGCATGATATTTTCCAAGATCAGAAGTAAAGGGATTATAAAAGCTAGTTAGACCATCTCTGATTTAAATAGCACTATATGCTACATTAGGGAAGATTTTTTTTCCCCCATTTTAATCCAATAGAATTTGTTTTCTTGGTCTAGGATAAAGAATACCTAATGCCTTTAATTTAGAAATAATTCAGCATAAATACAGATTATACAGTTATATATCAGTAACTGGTATTTAAGCAAGCAGTTATGGGAATCATAAAAGTGGATTCTCTTATATAATGATATAGTGAGTGTTGAATCAGAGCATTTTTTAAACAATTAGTTTTTCTACATATTCCAATGGAGATTGGCTCACCTGTAATGTGGAAATGATAGTCCTTTAATGATTGCTTAGATGTATATAATATTTGTAGAGAGCGGTCTCCTTGGTACTCTTTGTGAATGAACTCAGTATATAATATGTCTCATAATGCTCTGTCTGATACTTTGTTTAGGTCAATATTTTGCATTTACATTTTATTTTCAATCTAAAATTGTGTCCCCTGAGTGATACATGGGAATTTGGACATTCTGAAAAAAGTCATTGTGGAAGCTTGCCTTGTCTTGAGTTAAACTACTATTCTTTGTAGATTGAATTTGAATAAGTTCACTGTATAACATAAAGTTTTAAGTCTTGTTTTTAAGCTGCAAAGTTCTGCTAATGTAGAAAAAAAACCTGTGAATTAGGAAGTCCCCATTTTGTAGGCCATTTGTTCTGGGAATGCAGAAGAATCTCCCCATTTCAGGATGATAAGAAAGAGTTTCTGTGTTCCTTGACATACGAAGCACTCCAGATGTGCTACACCACCCGTGCTTAGGTTTTATTACCTATCCAGATGGGTGGGGTGGGGTGGGGTGGGCTGAATTGTGTGAAGGAAAGAGATAGGGAGAGGTTTAGAAGGTAAGGCTGGCCTGAGATGGCATTGGGAGCCCTTCATGTTATCTTGGCTGATTTGAATGCTGACCTCAGATAGACGAAGGAGCTGGTGGCCTTGAGTGCCTGCAGAGTTTCTGCTTGTCTGTCCCAGCCCATTTTTTGCCTGGTTGTGAGACAGACAGGAGAGCCTATATAATAACTTGAGGGATTGCAAATCGACTTTTGTTTGTGGTTGCTTACGCTTTAAAATTTCCTTTTTGCATGCGCTTGCACAGAAAGCTGGAAAATTTCTGACCATCGGTTTGTGTTGGAAGATCAGTTGATTAGTCCTCGGTCATCATATTCCTTTGTGTTGATTGGTCTCTGATTGGTCATTTTGACAATGCCACTTAGGTATTCCCCGTGTTTTGGAAAAATGTGTTCAAACATGTCATAATTTCAGGGGTTGTTAAACTTCTGTTCAGAATATGCAGTAAATAGTTCTTCAGTCCCAGCATAAATGCCAAGAAATGGATAGCAATAATTAAATTTGCTAATCTTATGGTATTTGGCAGTTACTGGGATTGTACATATGCTAAGAATTAGCTATCACTTCATACTGGATGTAGGATGTCCAATCTCTACCATATTGTATGCTATATGTATGTATGTATGTATGTACTGTATGTATGTGGAGAAAGCAGCCTTATAATTTCAAGATTAGCTTCCCTAAAGTGACTTTTGTAATTGACTGATGGGAAATTTGTCAATGCTGACAATGTTCCAGTGGTCCTCCAGATGTTTTCAGATTGCACCCAAGGCACCTATTACTCTTGGTACTATGTTTGCTTTCTTTTGCCACAGTTGTTCTTCTGTTTGCAGATATTTATTATTTTATGACTTTCTCCAGTTCTTCCTCTTCTATTCTTCTGCCTCCAGACATTGTCCACAATCCAGATATATATTTTTTTGTCTTTCTTATCAATGGTTGTTACATCTGGGGTGTTATGGAGCAGGTGGGTTGTCTAGAGCACCGGTCACCCACTGGTGGTCCGTGAGAAAATTTTGGTGGTCCGCAGAAAAATTATTTGCATGTTTTTATATTATACTAAATCAGGGGTCCTCAAACTACGGCCTCTGGGCCAGATACGTGCAATGAACATTTGTGTTGCTGCAGTGAGTCTCACCCTTCAGGGTCTTTTTGTGTGGGTCGGAGGGGGGAAGAAATTCCAGCTCAGGGTCTGCTTCGGCCGCCTGGTGTGGGGCTTTGGGCGAAGGGCCGGAGGGCCTCGTTCCAGTGGGACTGCATCATGGCCTGGAACTGGCTGACCATCTCAGCCTGCTGAGCCTCAAGGCACCAATACCTGGCCTTGCACTCCCACAGGTCTTCCCTCTGCTTGGAAAGCCTATTCATGTAGCCCTCAGTGAGGTGCTTCTGCTGAGCCTCCTTCTCAGCTAGATCCAATTTGAACTGAGCTGATTTGCCAGCTCTTTCTCATGGTGGCTGCTTAGCTCCAACAGGGCTAAGGGCTTGCTGTTGGGGCCCTAAGAAGCCCAGGCGGGCAGGCAAGGAGTGGCTGCGAGGGGAGGGGTGAGTAGAGGTGTCCCTCGACGTGAGTGACATCAAATTGGCCACGCCCACCCAGTCACATGACCACCTAGCCATGCCCAGCCAGCCAGTCAGTAGGCAGATCATATTAGTGGTCCGCGGGATTTAAAATTATGAATTTAGTAGTCCCTGTAGTCCGAAAGGTTGATATTTGTTCTTGGTGTGGTGCAGTATAAGTTACTCATTTTTATTTAGACTCTTGGGAAAAAACATTTTCCATTTTAGTGAAATGTAACAAATGTGAATGAAAAATAATCAGAAGTGTATAAAATAGATGTTGTACCTCAGTGGAGAGTAAAGTTTGTGTACGAACACACAGACCAGGTTTACTGTGGCTGCATAACAGGCCTTCTGCAGAAGAAAACAATTATATATTCTCCGCAGAGGTTTCTTGATGAGACTCTAATAAGTTTTAACAAGCTTTTATTATGGTTATTATTTACTCCAATTCCCTAAAACCCTACATCAACAGTCCCCGGTACTTTTGCAGCTCTGCTTCCTTCTTGGCTGGCCCCTTGATGTTGAGAGAAACATGAAAAGAAAGCAAAGTTCAGTGATACAGAGGAACACTCCCACTAATAGGAGGGGCCATTACTTGGTATAAATCTCTGCTGTAAAAATAATTCACCTCTACATTTAGATGATGAACTAGCGAACTTCTAAGAACTGAGTTTCTTAGAAAGGTTGCTATTGAGGGAATAGGACCATGCACATGTATGAACGTTGAAGATTTCATCAGAAAAATAAGAAAACTGCTTTTGATTTTCACAATCACCCCAAAAAACTGGAATGACCTGTAGCAGAATTCAAAATTGCCCAAGGATTTTAGTGTTGGTAGATTTCAGCACCTTGAAAATGCATGTTCTCTGGTGTGATGCACAAATGATAGAAATAAGCTGGGATGCGATTGTTACCCTCCGAGTGCCTACTTGCAAAACAGGAAGGAAAGTTCTTGTGGTTAAAACCAAATTTCTAACTTTGGCATGAAGTTTAGCGCCAGTATGAATAATAAAAGTTTTACATTGTGCTGCACGACGTGTAATGTTAATGTAAGGCCTTAAATTGCACGATGCAACCTCTTGTTTCATATTCCTGCTTTATAGAAAAACCTGTACAGGATGTGTTATGCAAATGCTGGCATTTTCTGTTTGGGGGAAGAAAGAGCTTCAGCTTCTTAGTCATGGCCTTTTCACCAATGTTTCTACCACCCAGGATCCCTTGAGAACAGCAAATTTTTGGTGGGATTTCCTGGAACCTTCCTTTTAGGGAACATAACTGAAGTATAATTCAGAATCCTATAATCAGATAGATTATTTGGGGAAAATTGGTTTTAATTTCCCCTTCTTGTTCCCATTCTCTTTGATCTGCTTTTTGGGGGTTCTACTTACTATAGCTGAATTTCTTGAGAGGCCTATACAGAAAGTACAATAACAATGATAACACGTTTTCTATCCTTCACATAATTAATTACCTGACTTCCTGTTTTTATTTTTCCAGATTAATTTTGGACCTGATATAGCAACAAATTTGAACTATGCAGACAATTAAGTGTGTGGTTGTGGGAGATGGCGCTGTTGGTAAAACATGTCTTCTAATTTCTTATACAACAAATAAATTTCCCTCTGAATATGTACCAACGGTGAGTAAAAGGTGATACTTTCTCTCCCCCCCCCTTTTCTTGTACAAAGTTAAAGAACAGAGAATGATGGTGCTGCTAATTAGACCTATATGTATGAAATAAAACCTGTGCATGTGTTCAAAAGTGACAGTGTGATGCAACAACAGCATTTTAGTTTAAGGGCTGTTTTTTGGACTTTTTGCTTTGGGAATTGTTCGAACATTATACATCGGTGTGATAACGCAAGCTTGTGCCATCTGCCAAGCTTTCAGAAAATAAATGCCCACTGTCGAACTGCTTTATGATGAGATCAAGAAGTCATCCTGAATACAGGAAGTGAAAACTTTAGGCTGAACTTCATAGGACCAGCCCATAAATTCACCCTTTGCACTGAACAGCTGAGGTGTCACAGTGGTGGTTAGTAGAAACAATGGCTAGCAGGTCTGGCAAAGCATGTGAAGGAGGTGCTTAGCAACACGGATGAGTGAGCATTAAAGGAGCCACATTCTTTCCAAGGCTTGGGTGTCTGCATTTGCACACCTAGACAGTGGATTAACTGAGACTGCCAGAGGAGAATAGCCTTCAGCATATACCTGTGCAAGCAACTGGTGACAGCTTTGGTATCCTCAAGTTGGTTGTCGTCTTGCAGACATTTCATTACCAAACTAGGTAACATCATCAGTGCACCCCACAGTTCAGCCCTGAGCTACAAATATTCTCTCAATGGGGACATCTTGCTAAATAAAATTTCAGGCCTTCCAAAGGTGGCTTAGTGCTTCCAACGGGGCTTACTTTGCTCGCGCTGACATGCTTAACAAAACTTTTTAAAGTGTTTCCCCTGATTCAAATACTTAGCGGTAGTATTTAAACCTTGCTCAACCACTACTGGACCCAAACTTCAGATGAATTAGATTAATAAATGGGGGCCATTTGTACTTTTTCAAATCAGCACCCCTTCAAGATCATATGTAAATCCTGAACTCCTTTACATAAACAAAGGTAAGTTAATAACTGTTTGCAGTATGTTTAACCAGCATTAATATATCTTTCCCTGGGTTAAACAACAGTGAAAAGGTGTGTTTATAGGCAATGATGCATCCTATGTTGTGTTTTATCGTTTTGTAATTGTTTCTAATTTCTAAATGCAGCACAAAATCCTCCTCCCCCTCCAAAAAAATAATAAGAGTAGCTGGTGTACATATGTGAATACTAACCTTAGTACATGTCCATCTTCTTAGTTTTATAATACTGATTCAATTCAGTTTTTATTCCTGCCTTTTTTTCTACGCAACTCATGGCAGTGAACATACCTAATACTCTTGCCTCCCAGTTTTCCCCACAACCACCACCTTGTGAAGTGGGTTGGGCAGAGCGAGTGAGTGAGTGACTGGTTTTCAGGCCTAAGGAAAACCTAGCATTCAAGTTTCCTGGTGTTTAAACCAGCATATTCCAAGTATGTTTCGCTGCTTGGAAGATTATTTAAATCAAGATACTTAAATCTATAACGACATTGTATTTTAAAATGCCTGCTTAGGTTCAAATGTCAGCCTGCTGGTTTCTCTTAAAAAAGAGAAGCCTTTGATTTGTAGGCGGGGAGACTTTAAAATATTGTAATTACACGTAGACTTAATTGTTTGGTTAAACATAATGGTTCTGAGTGGGGCAACTATATTAGACTGTTACTGAAACCCCCTACTGACGGCTGAGCTTGTTCTGCTGGTTTCTTACAGGTTCATATTTCTACATAAATAGTTGATTTAAGTCCCAGGTATGCTTTATATTTGGGAGATGAATGATCGATGCTGAAAGCTGTTTCTTGTCTTTTTAACTCTGCAGGTGTTTGATAACTATGCTGTAACAGTGATGATTGGCGGGGAGCCATACACCTTAGGCCTGTTCGATACTGCAGGTAAACTGCCTTTTTAACTCTGTCCATCCTTTGAGGAAGAAGGTGAAGAGGGGGGGTTGTAGTTGCTGTAGCACAACTTGACTGTTGATAAAACTTCAATGTATAAGTATGCCGAAAACCAGAGCAATATTATATCTGCCCAAAGCAATGTAATGTAAAGAACATTACATTTCCACTTCCATTTCTTCCTTCCGCAGAGACAAGGGGAATTTCTTGAACATCCACACAAGTCCCTTTCCACCCCCTTTCCCCTTCTGTTTGTTGATTAATTTGGAAGCCTCTGTAGCAGAGGGAAGGAATAAAATGTTCCTTGGTGGATATAGCTCTTGCTTTTCTCCTTCATCCTGTATATGTTTCTCCTGTATGGTGTAGGGTCTCCTGCTTGGGTGGAGGGGGGTTTGGACTAGATGACCTCCAAGGTCCCTTCCAACTCTTCTGTTATTCTGTTATTATTATTCGGTATCCTCTTCCTTCCAGCCTTCGTATTCTATCAATGCACTTGAGTGAATCTGCCAGAATTTCTTGGTTTGGGAAATGACACACGGGATGGACTTACAGCTGTCATTTCCTGCTTTGCATATCTCAGATAGAAAGGAACATTTTTTTAGGTACAGCTTCCTCAGAAGCAAGAACCGCTTCGTGATCCGCAATATCACATTTATTTTACCAAGCGTGGCCTCGATCTTTTCCCGCAGAAAGAGGAGAATGACAGTTATCGGTGTCTGGCCTTGGAGTAAGGCTTGGGCTTTTCTCCTCACGGGTGTCAGTTTTGTTCCAGAAGTTCTCCAGCCAGCATAGCTGGCTGGAGAATTCTGGGAGTTGAAGTCCACAAGTCTTAAAGCGGCCAAGTTTGAAGACCTCTGGACTAACTTAACAACTGCAGTGATTACCTTAACAACTGTGGCCGGGAAGGTGATAAAACGGGGCAAAACTCACTTAACACGTTTCTTCTCCCTTAGCAAGGCTCAATTGTGGTCGTAAGTCGAGGACAACCCTGTATATACCTGTGTGAAATGTTCTTGTGCCCTTTCCTCCATCCCGAGACCAGGTTTCTAACGTCGGTCTCTTTTATTTTATTTTTTCCCCCAGGACAGGAAGATTATGACCGATTACGGCCCCTCAGCTACCCACAGACAGATGTGTTTCTGGTCTGCTTCTCGGTGGTCTCGCCCTCTTCGTTTGAAAACGTTAAGGAAAAGGTGAGGGCCTTCGGGCTGCACACATGGCCGATGCTTTTAATCTGAGGGGGGGGGGGTCCTTGGTGCTCTCTGAGCCTTGGTTGACATTCTTTGAGACGCTTCATTAACCAAACTAGGTAATAGCATCAGACTGATAACCATAGCACTAGCAACATCCCTTAGACTTATATACTGCTTCATAGTGCTTTACAGCCCTCCCTAAGCGGTTTACAGACTCGGCATATCGCCCGGCAACAATCTGGGTCCTCCTTTTACCGACTTCGGAAGGATGGAAGGCTGAGTCGACCTTGAGCCAGTCAGGATTGAACTGCTGGCAGTGGGAAGGGTTAGCCTGCAATCCTGCATTCTAACCACTGCACCATCATGTCAGAATAGAATAGGGAATAGAGTAGAATAGAATAATAGAATAGAATAACAGAATAGAGAAGAATAGACTATGGAATGGAATGGAATAGAATACAGAATAGAATAGAATGGAATGGAATGGAGAGTAGAGAAAATAGAAAAGAAAAGAAAAAAGTAGAATAGAATAGAATAGAATAGAATAGAATAGAATAGAATAGAATACAGAATAGCAATAGCCCTTATACTTATATACTACTTCGGGGAGAGGGGGGAGGTGCTTATGATATTAAACTAGTTTGACCATGAAATGCCTCACGGTAACAGCCCAGGATCGCTTCGTGCGGTGATTTTTTTTTTTTTTTTTAATAACCTGACCGCTGGTCACGTTTTTCCTCTCTCCAGTGGGTCCCCGAAATCACTCACCATTGTCCGAAGACTCCCTTCCTGCTCGTCGGGACCCAGATTGACCTCCGAGACGACCCCTCGACGATTGAGAAGCTCGCCAAGAATAAGCAGAAGCCCATCACTCCCGAAGCTGCGGAGAAACTGGCGCGGGACTTGAAAGCTGTCAAATACGTGGAATGCTCTGCGCTCACACAAGTAAGCCCTCCCCCCTGTTTAAATCGATGTGCGTGGGCTGTTGTTAGCGGAAGGGGAGGGGGGAATCTTCAGAGAGTGATGGGGGCTCCGGCAGGTAAGTTCCTCTTCGGTTCGGTCTGTAGCTGTCTCCAGAAATTCTCAACGTAGAAAACCCCGCGAATCTCTTGGAACAGTTTTGCACGAGGTGCTAAAAAAACCCCAACGAATTGGATGGCGTAAAGCAAACGAAGACGGCGTCACCATTAATTAACCCTCACGGCACTCCAAAGAGCAAATCCCAACCCTTCGTATTTAATTTCCCATTGATTTGAAACCCTTAATTGCAAGCGGAGCCGGTGTCGCAATATCCTTTGTATGATAAATCGGATAATTGCAAAAGGCAGCAGGAGGAGGAGGAGGAGGAGCCGGTCGAAACGAGCGAGTTAGGCTTGTTGGGCGACTCAGAATCTGTGTCGGGCTCACCCTGAAAAGTTCTTTTTTTTTAACTCGGATGTTACGATTTTTGCGGTCCGTGGATGCAGATAGAAAGACATTTTTAATGGATGATGTTTATATAGAGTTTGTTGCCTGATAATGGTGCTTAGGGATGGCCCGGGACAGGGAGGGAGATGATGGCATTGTGTGGCAAACGAATTTGATGGTTTGGCAGAAAGGGGCTAAATTACCCGAGTTTCAAAGTGTGTCTCTTTTACAAAACACAGCATCACAACTGCGAGATGTTGTCAGATATTGAGCACCTCCCGGGAGTTATGGAAGAGCCAAAGGATTGTATTAATACACCGTTTGTTTTTTAATATAAATTTTTTATTAAACAAGGAGTAAAAACATTGGACATAGTGTGACCATCCCGGTCTTATCATATGTTATTTTTAACATAACAACAATTATAATTTGTTTTTAAAATTTGAAATTGGTTTTAAATTGAAATGTTTTAAATTATGGGCCAAATTTATTTAATTATTTTCAATCTATTTTAACTTTTGTGTATAAAGTGTTTTACTTTGGCTGTTCACCGCCCTGAGTCGGAAAGGAGAAGGGCGGTATAGAAATCTGAAAAATAATAATAAATAATAATAATAATACTAAATAATAATAATAATTACTATTTAACATACATTATTATTTTGTTCTTATATGCATATCCCTTGTCCTCATTTACATATTTGTCTTAAATATTATCCAGTATCCGTATTTTACAAGCCCTAATTCTTTTTTGTTCCAACTCCTTTTCTCCTTTCCAACCATTGGTACACTTTGTTCCAAATTTTATAGTATTCTACATAGTTATTAATATTAGATATTAATACACAGTTTTGAATGACAGCCCTCAGAGTTCTCCCCCAGCGTCAAAAGGGGTGGAGGGTGGGGAGTAAATTACAGGTAGTCCTCGACATACGACCTCAGTTGAGTTCCAGACTTCTGTGGTTAGGTGAATTTTGCCCCATTTAACGAACTTTTCTTGCCACCGTTCCTAAGTGAATCACTGCAGTTATTAAGTTAGTCACACGGTCGTTAAGCAAACCCCATTGACTCTGCTTGTCAGAAGGGGGTCGCATGAATCATAAATATGAGTTGCCAAGCATCTGAATTTTGATCACATGTCCACGGGGATGCCCTAACAGTCATAAGTGTGAAAAACGGTCCTAAGTCACTTTTTTTCCAGTGCCGTCGTTACTTTGAACGGACACTAAGTGAGCTGTTGTAAGTTGAGGACTACCGGTAACTGAAATCTTACCTGAACCACATTAAAGTGTCGGGGAGGGAAAGTTTTGGAAGTATTTTTTTTCCCAAGGGGGATGGAGATAGAAAATGTTTCTCCCCTCCTTAAAACAATATTTTTGAGAGCGAGGTTGGCATTCTGGAGTGCAAAGCTTTAAACAAACAACAGAAATCGAGCTTCGTATAGAGAAACTTAATTCTTGCCCTTGGTTTGGAAGGGAAAGCCTTAGCAAATGTGGTTAGCTTTTTAAAAAAGTTGTTATTGGTTTAATGAACATAAGAGGAAATAAAAAAGAAGAACATAAAACCAAACAGAAGTAAAAAAAAAAAAACCTTGAGGCATGTTTGATACAAGAAGTAATTCAGTCTAGTTTTAAAATAAACTTCCAATTGTCTAATCTTCCTTCATGCCAAGTGTTGTGGCAACTTCTAATGCCACTCAACTGTCCCTGCTTGTTTTCTTAAAGATAGGATCGCTTAAAAAAAATGCCATGAATTAAATACTATTATTAATCTGTAGAATGCTTCTGCATAAAAAGGTAGATTAAAATAAATAAATGGGTATGAAGTGGAAGATGTTTAGAACTAATTATGTGTAACACCAATGAGACTGTTCAGATTTTTAATCTCCTATATAAAAAAAACACGCCACAGGAAAAGCACTTCTAGTTTGTAGCACTCAATTTATTCTGAAACTATGTAAAGATTTGTCATAACGTAGAGATGCCAATATTAAAATGTAGCACAGTGTCAATTATAAACAATTTAGAACCAATTGCAATGCTTCTAATAGGGGATACACACACACACACACACACACACACACACACACACACACACACGTGTTTCCCCAAAAATAAGACTGGGTCTTCTATTACAGAAACAATTTCTTCTGTAATCTTAGTTCTAAGGAGAAATTTCCTGACAATTAGAACAATCAGTTGCCTCCAGAAGTTGTGAATGCTCCAACACTGGAAATTTTTAATAAGATGTTGGATAACCATCTGTCTGAAGTGGTGTAGGGTATCCTGCCTAAACAGGGGGTTGGACTAGAAGACCTTCAAGGTCCCTTCCAACTCTGTTATTCTAGATTTCTATTTCTATAATTTGCTCCAAAAGACGCATTCAGGCTTATTTTCTGGTTAGGTCTTATTTTGGGGGGAAATAAGGTACTAAATGCATCCATCTGGCTGACAGTCTTAACGGGGGCTTATTTTGGGGGTACGGCTTATATTACGAGCATCCTGAAAAATCATCCTAGGATTTATTTTCTGGCTGGGTCTTATTTTCGGGGAAAACGAGAGAGAGAGAGAGAGATGAATAGATAAATGATGATAGATATATATAGAGATAGATGAATAGATAAAAGATAGATAGATAGATAGATAGATAGATATAGAAATATCTTGTATGTAAACAGGAAACCTGATTCGATTGCTTGTTTCATGTCAGATGAGCTTCCTGGGAGAAGTTGGTTAGTCCTGAAACCCCAAATTTTCATATATATTTTTCCTGACACAGCTAGCCTTTTGGAGAGCGTTTCCATAAATACAGGCACACACACCTGAACCATATTTGAAAGTTTTTTGTGGAGACCGTTGCACTAGGGAAGAGAAAAGCTTTGTGAATAATACCGTTCATAGAAAATCCTCAGCTTGTGCTGATAGATAATTTCGTTATCTCTCAGTAGATTTAAGACAGGTTCAGTTTTGTGCCAAGGGTTCCACTTGGCTACGGTGGTGGTGCTGGTTTCTTTTCTTAGAAAACAATCTGTTGCTGCAGATCAGGACTTTGCGTGCTGATGTGACTATTGCAGACAGATGGAGGGCATTTTATTTGCAATTTCCCCCCCCCCCCCTCCTGTCTGCCTTATCGCTTGGAGCTGACCGAGAATCCCACAGGTTAAATTTCTCATGCTGGAACTGCCCAAGCTGCCATAGTTTTCCCTCCCCCCCCTCAAAAAATGGGGAGGGAGCTGTCTAAACACGAATGTAATTCGTTTCCTGTTGGAAGTATTAACAGGTTTCTTGATAGCAAATCCACGTCCAGTTGCATGGGAACAGCTGCTGGAAAGTTGATGCCTTTCTCTAATTTTACTCTGCCTGTGGCAGGCTGAAATATTAAAACCAGTAGGGCAGATTATTTATTCATCCGTCGTATTTGTGTAGCCTCCCATCTCATGAGAAGCTAACTCTGGAGGGGCGGGTGTGGGCTGAGAGTACTAAGCGAAGAATTGGAAACGGCCACCCTTTGACGGTCGGTTCATCCTCTCCAGAGAATTTTGCTAACCAATCTGCGTGGCAAATGTGGGTTAACTTCTTTCTCTTTTTCACGCTTCGTAGTCAAAAACCTGGTTAGTTTCTACCGAGGGCACAGAGCTGGCCGGTTGTAACTCTGGTTAAGAAACCATCATGTGGTTTGCAGAGCAATGCTCCTCGTATCACAAGTGCTTGTGAGTGGATATTCGGAGCCTCCTCCTACACACCAAAAAATCAGGTTGTTTTCTCCCCCTCTGAATGTGCGAAGACATCTGATGTCACATTTAAATAAAGACCTTATCATCATCATCATTATCATCTTTTAACGACCCCATAATCCCTTGCGGGGTGGAGTTTGGCCAACCGAACAGAGCTAGCAGAGTGTTGAATGGCCGGATGCCCTTCTTCTCGCCAGTGCGGAGTTTTGTTCGGCAGATCTATTTCTCATTGTGCCCAGAGAGAGAGAGAGAGAGATATCTGCCTCTCCCTAGGATCGAACTCACAAGCCCCCTCTAGGCCACCACACCCACTCCTTAAGTAAAGACTTTCTATTTATACGAAAACTGGTGTTCAGGTAGAACCTTTTCGCTCCGCTTGCCTCTCCTTTCCTCCTCCAAAGATCTACTTTGTGCCAAAAGTAAATCTGCTTTCACCGAACACCTTTGTTTCCTGAATGCTCTTTTGTACCTGCTTGTGTGTGTCTGTGTGTGTGTGTGTCTATCTCTCTCTAACCCTCTAACCAGGCTGCTATCTTTTTCTCCTCCCCCTCTGTCTTTATAGAGAGGTCTGAAGAATGTATTTGATGAGGCTATCCTAGCTGCTCTCGAACCCCCGGAAACTCAACCCAAGCGGAAATGCTGTATATTCTAAACTGTTTCCTCTTTTTTTTTTTTTTCTTCTTCTTCTTTTCCTTTCCTCCTTTTCTTGTCGCTGCTTCTTCTCTCTCCTCGCTGTAGAAAGTTGGTTGGAAAACAACTACACCGCCAACACCCACCACCAATAAAACAAACCCTGAATGAAAGAAGCCGTCTCTCTTTACTCAATGTCTTTAGAGCAAACTCTGTATTAGCTTTTGAGGGTCGGGAAGGGATTAGAAACTGCTTTTTAAAAAAATAAATCAATCGGGCCGCGGCTGCTGGAAACGTGAAAGTAGAACCCGTTAAAATGTGCTTTAGGGTTGCTGGCTCTTTTAATAGCTATATGAGTAGGTCGCTCAAGGGATGCCGTGGTTGTTTTGCTTAGAATAACAATAATAATAATAAAAAACGGGGAGGAATAATTGAATGAGAAATTGGTAGGATTTTTATATCTGAATGAAAAGGACTGTACAATCTTATTTCTCTTCCTCCCTCCCTCCCTCCCTCCCTTCTTCCTCTCCTATTCTCTTTTCTCTCTCAAATTGTATTTGCATGATGATTGTATCTGACATGCTGACCTGCAAGTAATACTAAAATGTTTTTTCTCTTTCTTTCTCTCTCTCTCTCTCTTTCTCTCTGTGCAGTGGGTTTTTGCTATACTTTTTGGCTGTTTGTGGTGTCGTGCAGTGTTTGTTGGGGTTCTGAGGGGTGTGTGTGGATGTTTTGGGGCACGGGCTCCTCCTGACGATGGCCGACATCTGTTTTCTGGTGACATTGATGATAAAAAATCACTTTTGATTCCTTCTTAAAGCTTGTACTGTAAACATGTAAAAGCTGTTTTAAAAAAGAAAAAAGGGGGAAGGAAAAAATATATATATACTTTTTTTTTTTTTGACCTCTGTTGTCCAAAGGGGAAGGAAACGGATCTCCAATTGTAGTACCCTGAACATTTCAAAATTAAAAAAAACGAGCTGTTTGTATACATTGCCTGATGAAGCATTATTCCGGTTTGCTTTCATTTGCTTCAGTTTTTTAACATCTTAGCGCTCCAACCTTGTTTTGTTTTCTCATATGCTGGACCGGTTTCACTATTTCTCTGAATCCTCCTTTGCTGCTTCAGTAACCGGTGCGATCAAGGCGCCGGAGCAAACTTTGCGGGAAATATAAAAGCCCTTATTTCTGGGCTTGCTTCTGATCTAACCTGGTTGAGAACTTTTCCCTGGAACTCCTCAAAACTTTTCTCCTTCCTTTTTCAAACCCCGGAGGTGTATAAACAAACACACATTGCTTCTCAAATGTGAAGTGTGATATCAGAACACACTTGCTTTTATTCCTCCATACACTCCCTGTACAATCGGCGAGTGTCAGCTTCACGCTCTCTCTTTCTGTCTCTCTTTTTCTCTCTCTCTCTCCAAGATTTCCAAACTTGGGGGTCCTAACTAAGGCCTACTTTTCTTGCCTTTTTTAAGCCTTCAGGGGCCGCTTTTGCATTTTGCTGCTTTCCCAATAACGCCAGCTCCGTCCCAGGCCATTAAATCCATAGATCACCCTTGCTAGGAATATTGCTTCACAGCAACCGAGTCCCCCGTTTTCCTCACGAACTCGGCTTTTAATTTTGTCTTTGTTGGTTTCTTTAATTTTCTTTCTTTCTTTCTTTTTTCAATTTAATTTAATTTTTAAAATAAAACTTATTTAAATTATGCTTTGGATAACCCAGACAAATGAGACCTCCCCTGTTCTCTTTGCCCCTTTTTCAGAAAGGCCTAAAGAATGTATTTGACGAAGCAATATTGGCCGCCCTGGAGCCCCCGGAACCGAAGAAGGGCCGCAGGTGTGCGCTGCTATGAACGTCCGGTCTCTTCGCGGCCCCTCCTGCCAAGCCTGGTGTTGATGTCATACTAAAAGCAATGTTGAAATCAAAACTAAAGATTTTCCAATATTTTCGTTTTTTTTTTTTTTTGCAATAATGACAAAAAAATCCAACGCCGTGCGCCCCATTTTTTCCCATCACTCGCTCCCCGTCTCGAGAGGCAAACTATGCCTTTCTTCCTCCCAGTGCCCTTACAGTTAGACTAATTTTTTTTTTTTTAATATAGAGTAAGGTATCCTGACCCCGATTAGTAACTAGGGGTTGTTATTGTTTTTTTGTTTGTTTGTTTACTGTTAAAATTTTGTTTGTTTGTTTTCAAGATTCAGGCATGCTTAATGGTTTTTTTTTGGGGGGGGGTGTCCCTCCCCTAAACAGACTAATTCTCAAGTCTCTAGCCTCCCAAGACCCATCCTGCTAGGCTGGCCGTGACTTTCGGAGTCTTGTGTATTATTTTGCAGCCAGCGAAAGGGGTGTGTGGGTGAGCAGGTTTCGATCCTTGGAGGGGGGGGGCAGCTTCCGCAAACGAGAGAGACCGTCCCAAAACTGGGGTGCTCCTTTTGAAGGGAGGTGTCAGCTCACCCTCCCAGAAGCTGCATCTCCTCTGAAGTTGCCTTTGGTTCTCTTGTTTCCCCCCCCCTCCCCCTTGTTCTTCCTCCAGGCAGGTCGGGGAAACCTCGGCCCTCCCCTGCCGAAAACTCAACAAGTTAGGCCCCACATTGTTGGGGGGGGGGGGTCCCTTCAGCCAAAAGCTTTTTTTTTCTCTCTCTCTCTGTGCGCGTTGGGGTGTGTTTTGTGAAACACACTGGGGGAAAATCCCACCCGGTTTTTGCCAATTGCTGACGTTTTTGGGGTGTGTTGTTGGTTTTTTTTTTTTTTTTGGTTAAGTTTCAAGGGGAATCCCCCCCAAAAAAACTGGCAACATATAGGTGTTTAAAAAAAAGAGAAAAGAGCCTCTTTTTTTTTTTTAAGGCCACTGGGGGTCTCCTTCACTCCCCATTTCCCCCCCCTCCCCCCCGCTCCTCTTGGTAAGCAGCAATATTAGGCATACATTCGAAGTTCCCTCTGCCCCCCCCCCCCCAGCTGCCTTCGGATGTTCGAGACTTGGAGCTTAAGGAACTCACGGTGGGTTTTTCATCGAAAGGAGACCCAGAGGAGAAGGTATTTTCGGCAGGGTGTGGCGAGGGCTGGTTAAGACGGTGCGATCAAACCAGGCGCCGCCCCTCGGCCTCCCGGTGGGTGAGGAGGATCTCTTTTAACCCCACTGTTCAATGGGGATCTTCCCAAAGTATACTCTGGCTTGAATAACTTTTCAAATCTACCCAGATTCTAATTTCTTGTAGGCTCGTTAGTGTTGGAACTGATGGCTATTATTATTCCCCCCACCCCCTCTCTCCATGTCTGAGTTCTTTGTATATGCATTTTTTTTTCTCTCTCCAGATGTATTAAACATAAAAGTATCTTCACAAGCCCGGCTAAGCATAATTTCTTCTTCCTAACCCTTTTCCTTCACTGGCACCCCAAGTGGGTTTTTTTTTTTTTCTTTGCGTCTTTAAAATAAGCCCAATATCTATTTAAACATTGTCTTCGGCTGCAAGGGACTCCGGATTTTTCCCCTCCCTCCCCTCTTGGTTCCTTCAGATCTCTGATTCCCTTTCTGCTGACTGGGGGTGGGTGGGCTTCTTAGCTCCGTTGTCACGTTGTGCAAGCGATTGTGTGTGTTGTCACCACAGTGCTGAAGGACCCCCCCCTCATGTGATGTGAACCCTAACTTTGGAAACATTGGGACTTTTCCAAAGAAGGAATTTCCCCCCCCCCCAACGAATCCCCAATTCCTGGTTTAAAGGCATTAAACCCCAAAAAATGGACATGATAGCCTTCCTTTGCAGAACACACAAGGTGTGTTGACCCGTTGTTGGGTCACTGACAACACAACCTCCATTCCAGGTTGATGCCAGGTGCCGACATTGACTTCTGTTTTCTTGGGCAGTGTTGAGAAAGTGGTTTGCTTTGCTTTTCTGTTATTTTGGTTTCTCCCCCCTCCCCCCCAAATTGGCTTTGCTTGTCAGAAGGTCCCAAAAGGGGGATCGCCTGAGCCCAGGACGCTGCGACCGTCATAAATACGAGTCAGCTTGCCAACCGTCCGAATGTGGGATGCTGCAACGGCCATTAGGGTGAAAAAATGATGCCAAAGTGTCTCTCTTTTCCCCCCATCCCCAATGCCGTTGTTAACTTCGAACGGTCACTAAATGAACGGTTCTAAGTCGAGGATTACCTGCACGAAGAGAGATTGCACACAGGCACATGGTGATATAGTGCTCCTGATGTACCCACTTCCTCATTTTGTTCAGAAGGCAAGATTGGCCAATTGTTTCCTTTGCACAAGCTTTGCTTTCTCTCTCTTTTTTTTTTAAACCGAAACTTCCTTTTTTTCTAGCCCAGTTTTATTTTGTTTTATTTTATTTTATTTTTTGAAAAGTCGGAACCCGGATGGCAAAGCTGCACTTTTGAAAAAGAACCACTAGGTGGCGAAGCAGAGTTGATTTAGCCAGCTCATTCTCCATTCCACACCGCCCCCCCCACTCACCCGTCACCCCCCCTCCCCCCCCAAATTATGTTGTGGACTATGTAATTTCAGGGGAGGTCCGGCTGCATCTACTGTAGAAACCTCCGACTCTTGTAGTTTATATTTCCAGCATCTTTCCGTAACGGTGCTGGCTGCGTCCCCAGGACCGGCTGCCAAGTTGTTTACATCCGTGCTCTAAACGCATCAACAAGAGGTTTTGTGGAAAGACCCACAACAGCTGGGCCCTGGTGTGCGCGGAACCAGATTCTGCCAAGGGGAAATTCACTGGTGGTGGTGGGGTGGGTAAGGCTGCTGTTCTCGCAGAATCCCGTGTGGCCCTTGAGATGATAGGGGCCCCATCTATCCATCCCTCCATCCTATATCTTCTATATCTACTATCATCCCCATCTATCATCTACCTGTCTCTGTCAACTATGCATCATCTGTATCTATCAGTCAATGTATCTGTCCTCTATTAATAATCTGTCTGTCTACCCCCATCTATTTTCCTTCTGTCTGTCCCCATCTATTCCTTCCTTCCTTTTCTATCTCATCTATATCTATTCATCCACCCAACCCACCTACCTGTTCATTTTCCTTCCTTATCTATCCATCCATCCATCCACCTACCTATTCATTTTCCTTCCTTCCTTATCTATCCATCCATCCACCTACCTATTCATTTTCCTTCCTTCCTTCCTTCTCTATCCATCCATCCACCTACCTATTCATTTTCCTTCCTTCCTTCCTTCTCTATCATCTATCCATCCATCCACCCACCCACCCACCTATCCATTTTCCTTTCTTCTGTCTATCCATCCATCCCCATCTATCCATTTCTTCCTTTTTTCCTTCCTTCTCTATCCACTTCTCCTTCCTTTCTTCCTTCTCTATCCACCTATTCATTTTCCTTCCTTCCTCTATCCATCCATCCATTCACCCACCCATCCATATATCCATTTTATCTATCCATCCATCCCCATCTATCCATTTCCTTCCTTCCTTCCTTCCTTCCTTCCTTCCTTCCTTCCTTCGTCTGCCCCTCCATGCCCTATAAGCCCTTATAAACAGAAGAACCACCAACACTGACATGCCCTAAACTCTGCTGAAAACTTTACCCAGCCTGGATATAACGAAACGTTCGGAGACCAACCCACAAACCCGGAGAAAGAGCCTCCACCCTACACCTTTTGAGGCTACAGATAATTGGCCACCATTGCAAAAACGAACACTTTTCGTTCTGCGTCGCCAAACCCGGAGGAAACCCCCCCCCCCCCCCCGGCACCCTTCAAATTCCCTAAGATGTACCCATTCTACAGAGGGCAACTTTCCCCCTCTGTGGATTTGCCTCTCCTTGACCCGGAGAGAGTCTTTTGACGCTTTTCGCCAGTGATTTACACCCAAGGTGTTTAAATAGGCGCCCTTGGAAGGAGAAAAGACAGTCTCGCTTGTGCTTGCAAACAAACCTTCCTTCGTTTTATTTATTTACACTTCTGCCTCTGAAATGCCTCCTTTTGAGACGCAGGGCATTCTCGGCTGTGGCCGGCCCGGAGCTGTTGATTTCTCCCTGTCCTAACTTCTCCTGTGGCTCCTTCCTCCTCTTCCTCCTCCTGTTGTTTCAGCTGTAGGAAGGGAAGCAGAACTGACCACGTGGGCTGTGAGCTTCTGGCCACGCCGGAGATGCCGTTTTGCGGGATATTTTATATCTCCTTCCACACAGCGTTGCTTGGAATTGGACCATGCTTTGCTCTGCCCTCTCCCGAATTTGGATGAAGGGGTGGGTGGGTTTCTCAACCGCATAGAAAAGATGCCCCTTCTCCTCATTTCTTCTTTCTTGACCCCTCTGGTCTTCCCAACACAACGAGTCCTTCTGTCCGATCGGCTCCCGGCTCTTCACCTGACGAAGCCCTCCCTGTTATTTATATTGCTTTTGGCAAGGTGAGGCTGCCTGGAGATGCCGAGTGGGAAACACGGTGTTTATTTTGGACCGGACGGCAGGAGGGAAAATGAGTTGAAACCCCCCCCCCCCTCGCCTGCTAAGACCGAGAAAAAAAACACCTGTACACCTTCCTCTGGGATTGCAATCGAGCCCAAGAGCAAGAGCCGCCCTTAAGACTTATATACCGCTTCACGGTGCTTTTACAGCCCCCTCTAAAGCAGTTTACACAGAGTCGGCCTCTTGGGTCCTCCTTTTAACCGACACGGAAGGCTGAGTCAACCTTGAGCCCCGGTGAGGATCGAACTCCGGGCTGTAGGCAGAGTTGACAAAATTGCAAAATGCTGCATTCTAACCACTGCGCCACCATGGCAGGATAGGATACAGAATAGAGCCGTGATGGTGAACCTATGGCACGCATGTCAAGAAGCGGCACACAGACCCCTCTCCGTGGACACGCGTGCCGTCGCCAGCTGGTTTTCGTGGGTGCCTGGAAACAACCCGTTTTGGGGCGTTTTCCGGAGCACTGGCACCCGTGAAAACCAGCTGGCACATGCCTATTTTGGGGGTTGTTTTTCAGGCCATTTTTGGGCCCAAAACAGGCACGCACCAGCTGGTCTTCACGGGCACTGAAGCGCCAGAAAAACAACCAAAAAGCAGGCTGTTTTCAGGCCAAAAATGGCCTATTTTTTGGCTGTTTTTGGGGGGCGTTTTTCAGTGCTCCAGCGCCAGCGAAGACCAGTTGACACTGGTCAAAAATGGTTTGGAAAAAAGGTGAAAAAAACATGCATGCGCCAGCTGGTTTTCATGGGTGCCAGAGTGCCAGAAAATGCCCAAAAGACGGGGCATTTTTGGGGGCACATGCATTCCGGTTTGGGCACTCGGTGCTGAAAAGGTTTGCCATCACTGGAATAGAGGATAGAATAGAATAAGAAAGACTGGAATGGAATAGAATATGGAATGGAATAGAATATATAATAGAATATATAGAATATTGAATGGAATAGAAGATAGGATAGGATAGAAATAGAATATGGAAATAGAACAGAGGACTGGAATAGAATATAACATGGAAATAGAATATAGAACAGAACGCAGAAAATACGCAGAATAGAACCGAAACAGAATGCAGAAGTTGTAAATGCTCCAATACTGGAGGCTTTTAAGAAGAGATTGGACAGCCATTGGTCTGGAGGTCTCCTGCTCCAGAGCAGGGGGTTGGACTAGAAGACCTCCAAGGTCCCTTCCGACTCTCTCCCCCCCCCCCCGAGGCCCTTCCAGGATTCCAGCATCGTCTTCCTGCCCCCCCGTCTTCTGATCTTCTGCTTCTTCCCCGGCTGGAAGGAGCCTTAAGCGGGCTCAAAAGAGCTATGTGCATCTTTTTTCCCCCATTTTTAATTTATATTTTCCCCTCTGGGTGTCTCTTTTTTTTTTTCCTCTCCACGTTTTGCCAACATTCGCAGCCTTGTGCGTTGCTCGTAAGGGGAAGTTTTCCTCCTTCACCCCGAAATCAAAGATAGCGCCCTCCGCCTTTTCAAGATGTCTTGCTTTTCCACCAAAACTTTTTTCACAGCTCCATGGAAGGTCCGCCAGAACCGAGCGAAACACACACAGCCCCCCCAAAAAAAACCACACCGGAGGCTTCTAGCGTTTTGTGTTTTCACGGTGAACCCCCAAAGACAAGACAGACACAACATGTTTTGTCCTGCTCTTCCATTGTTGCCTGTTGCTATTCTCGCCAGCAGCCAAAAATAGCGGTGGATTTATCGTCCCCATTTAAAGCCCGCTGATCTGGTTGCCCTCCCGAAGATCCTGAGGCAATGAATTCCACAGGTTAACCAATGAGACTCTTTGTTTAAAAAAACAAAACAAAAAACTCCTTTGCTTTGGCTTGGATCTCGTGGTATTAAATCCCTGGGAGTTTATAGAAAGCTGGTAGTCTTGTGCTTCATTTTATAACTTTTTTTCTTTCTTTCTCTACCCCTCCTTCCCTCCCTCCCTCTACCCCATTCTTTCTTTCCTTCCTTTTTTTCTCTCCCCTTCCCTTCCTTACTTTCTTATACTTTTTTTCTCTCCCCTCCTTCCTTCCTTCTCTACCCCATTCTTTCTTCTTTCTCTTCCCTTCTCGTCCTTCCTTCCCTTTTCTTCTTTCTTTCTCCTTTTTTTCTCTCCCCTCCTTCCCTCTTTCTTTCTCTCCCCTTTTTTCCTTTTTTCTCTCCCCTTCCCTTCCTTCCTTTCCTATACTTTTTTCTTTTTCTCTCCCCTCCTTCCTTCCTTCTTTCTCTACCCCATTCTTTCTTCTTTCTCTTCCCTTCTCGTCCTTCCTTCATTTTTTCTTTTCATTCTCCCTTTTTCTCTCCCTTTCTTCTCCCTTTTTTCTCTCCCCTTTCCCTCCTTCTTTCTCTACCCCATTTTTTTCTCTTCCCTTCTCATCCTTCCTTCCTTCCCTTTTTTTCTTCTTTCTCTTTTTCTCTCCTTTTTTCTCTCCCTTTCTTCTCCCTTTTTTTCTCTCCCCTCCTTCTTTCTCTACCCCATTCTTTCTTTTCTTTTTTCTTTTTCTTTCTCCCCCTTTCTTTTTTTTCTCTCTCTCTCTCCCTTCCTTTCTCCGCTTTTATTTTTGACTTTTAACGCTCCTCCCATTCTTAACCTCCGATTAGAGCTTTTTTCATGATTTCAATTCACAGCCACAGGGAATTAAAAACAAGACACGCCACTTTAAAAAAAAAATAAAAAATGTGAGTCAAGACTATGGACCTACTGCAACCAGTTGCACAGTATTTTTTTTTTTTTTAACGCTGGAGAAAAAAAAAAAGATTCAAACACGAGGGCCAAACCACCACGTGGCTTGGAAGAACAGAGATCCGAGATCTCGCCCCGATCCAACATCCAAAGTCTCTCTCTCTCCGTGTGTGTGTAATAACTGTGTTGCAAAGGAAACATACAAGGGAAGTGGTCAAATCTGGCTTGCTCTCTTCCTCCTCAGCCAATGGAGAAAACTCAGCACGGTGACAGCTAAAAGCCCATTTTGCAAAAAAATAAAAATAAAAATAAAAACCCAGAGCAATCCGAAACTGTGGCTTTTTCCACAACAGCCCGTGAGCAATTAGAGCTCAGGATTGCGTAGTGGCTAGTTTTGGCTGTGATACTTGTCGCTGAAACGTTTAAAAGGGCAGCCTCTGCCTCCCCCCAGCCCGAAATTTCTTTCTCCATTGAGTGTTGGCAATAGCAGAGAGACCCAATGAGAGGCAGAGCCATGGGGCAAAAGATAGTTAGGGGTACCCCCCCCCCTTCCAGGCACGCAGCTCAGCCTCCACGGTCTCCGAGAACTTGCTGCCGTCTTGTTGAGCGGCCAAAAAAAAAGGCTCCAGCTGGACCTCATCTTCAGCATCTTCCTGTGGAACCCCCCCCCCATCACTCCCACGTCCCATGAAGAAACCAGCAGCCTTAGATGCTGCCCCCCTCCCTCCCTCCCTGCCCCCTAACCTCTCCCCTCCCGTGGGGCCCTCCGAGGAGGAGAAACCCACCATAATAAAAAGCCAACGATGATGAACGTCGGTGGTCTCCTCAAACGTGAAGAAGGGATGTATCTCTCGTCTAACGAAAGAGAAGGATTAAAGAGGGGGGTGGGCTTGACGTGATAAGCAGCGTCCCAATATTGGAGGGGCTGCCCCGAAGAAGAGAGGGGCGACCTGTTCTCCAAAGCACCAGACAACGAGCAACGGATGGGAACTAATGGAAGAGAGAAGCAACCTGGAAATGAAGAGAAATTTCCTGACGGGGAGAACAATTCACCAGTGGAACAGCTTGCCACCAGAAGTTGTGGGAGCTCCATTATTGGAGGTTTTGAAGAAGAGACGAGACAACCATTTGTGGTTAGGATAGGAATAGAATAGAATAGAATAGAATAGAATAGAATAGAATAGAATAGAATAGAATAGGAGAGAATAGAATAGGAGAGAATAGAATAGGAGAGAATGGAATGGAATAGAATAAGAGAAGGAATGGAATGGGAGAATAGAATAGAATAAAATAGAATAGAGAATAGAATAGAATAGAATAGAATAGAATAGAATAGAATAGAATAGAATAGGAGAGAATAGAATAGGAGAGAATAGAATAGGAGAGAATGGAATGGAATAGAATAAGAGAAGGAATGGAATGGGAGAACAGAATAGAATAAAATAGAATAGAGAATAAAAATGGACTAGAATAGAATAGAAATAGAAATAGAACAGAAAAGAAAAGAGAAAGAAGGAAAAATGAAATAGAATAGAATAAAATAACAGTTGGAAGGGACTTTGGAGGTCTTCTAGTCCAACCCCCTGCTCAGGCAGGAAACCCTATAAAGATAGTCCTTGACTTACAACCACTCCTTCAGTGACCGTTACAACGGCATTGCAAAAAGTGACGCGGGACTGTTGTTTCACACTTACGACCTTTGCAGCATTCCCTGCGGCGACGTGACTAAAATTCAGCCTCTTGGTCACCGACTCGTATTTTGGACGGTTGCGGCGTTCCCCGGAGTGGGGTGGGGGCGAAGTGTGGTGTCAGGCTATTCCCCCCTTTTGGCGGTCTTCAGACGAGCCACGTCAAGTGAAGGATCCGGCTTCCCCTTAACCCCACTGCCGTGATTCGTTTAATGACGGTAGCAGAGAAGCTCATAAAACGGGGCCTAACGAAAGGTCTCCCTCAAGGACAGAAATCCGGGGTGTGTGTGTGAGGGGGGGGGGCCCTCCGTCGTGGTTTTAGTCAAAAGACGAGCCTGCGTACGGTAACGATTCCCCTCTCCTACCCACCGCCCGCTCTCCAAATTACAATCGCGATCGGAAACTTTTAAATATTTTTCTTTTTTTTGTTTAAAAAAAAAAAAAAGAAAAGAAAGATAAATCAGTTTGTGAATCAGTTCGGGGGGGGATCCCGAGAAAACTTATTTCCCACGAGGTCCTTCGCCCTGGCTGGCCTCCACCCCCCTTCCCCCCCCCCCCGGGCAAGTCACCGACACGTGTGCACTTCCACCACTCGGTGGCACTGTTTACACTTCACAAAACAGCACCAGTGGAATTTGCAACTGCACCTCTCCACCACGTCCACTTCCTCTGTGTGGAAGCCCCGGCCGCAACACATCAGCTCGCAGCCGTCGATGGCCTTGGACGTCTTGTTGCAAGACCTCCCGTGGGTACCCAGCACGCCGTTCCGGAGATCGTGGTCGCAAAAATCAGGGCTGGGCTCCAGGTACACCAAGTCCTCGTCCGTGTGCGGCTTGAACTGGGAGTTCTTAGGGACTAGCACCTTGGTGGAGGAGCCGACCTTGCGCTGTTCCACCTCGGTGGCCCCGTCGAACTTCTCCTTCAGCACGTTGCCCACTTTCCGGAAAGGGGGCATGGCTTTCCAGCACGTCTTGACCTCGCACGAGCCCGACACGCCGTGGCACTTGCATTCCACCCTCATGTGGTTCAGGATGGCCTGGGAAAAAAAGCCAATACACAAAATCTATCTTTTAAGAAGTCATTGCCGGAGGGATAACCAAGCCCATGGTGCTGCATACCTTCCGCCCGGCTTCGTTATTATGGAGGTTCATGAGGGCTCGGTTGGAAGAGGCCCCTTTGCTCCTCTCTCGGACGTCCACGAAGGACTGGGAGAAAGCCACGCCGTAAGCGATGTTGTCGGAGCAGCCTGACCACTGGAAGCCTGGAAGGAGAGCGAAAGAGAAAGGGGGGGGGGGGGAAAAAAAAAAGGAATATTCCTATCGGTAGAAGAGAATATTTGCAGCTCAGGGTTGAAATTGAGGGGTCCTTGGTTCTCTCGGAGTTTGGGTTTTTTTTTTTTCCTGCAGACGTTCCATGACCCAACTAGGGAACATCATCAGTGCTAGAAGGGAGTGGGGTTTGCAGAGAGAAAGGAGGAGGAGGAGGGAGAGAGGAGGAGGAGGGAGAGAGAGAGGAAGAGGAGGAGGAGAAGAAGAAGGAGGAGGACTGGGGGTCCTTGGTGCTCTTATGAGCTTGGTTGTTTTCTTTAAGACATCTCATGACCCAAATAGGAAACATCATCAGTGCTAGAAGGGAGTTTGAGTTTACAGAGAGAGAGAGGGGGGGAGGGAGGGAGAGAGAGAGAGGAGGAGAAGGAAAGGGGAAGGAGGAGGAGGACTGGGGGTCCTTGGTGCTCTTATGAGCTTGGTTGTTTTCTTTAAGACATCTCATGACCCAAATAGGAAACATCATCAGTGCTAGAAGGGAGTTTGAGTTGAGAGAGAGAGAGAGAGAGAGAGAGAGAGGGGGGGGGGGAGGAAAGGGGAAGGAGGAGGGCTTGTGGGGTCCTTGGTGCTGTCTGAGCTTAGTGGTTTTCTTTCTTTTAATTTTTTCCCTTTCCCCCTTTTTAAAACGCAAATTTTAATTCGTTCTTTTAACTTATTGGGGTGTTTTTAAATCTGTCTTCGGCCAAATTGTTTTAATTCGGTTTTATTCAGTTTTAAATTTTGTATTTGTGTTTTTTTATCCTGTGGCTGTTCACCGCCCTGAGTCCTTCGGGAGTAGGGCGGTATACAAATCAAACTAAACTAAACTAAACTAAACTAAACTAAACTAAACTAAACTAAACTAAACTAAACTAAACTAAACTAAACTAAACTAAACTAAACTAAACTAAACTAAACTAAACTAAGACATCTCATGACCCAACTAGGGAACATAATCAGTGCTAGAAGGGAGTAGAGTTTGCAGAGAGAGAGAGAGGAGGAGGAGGAGGAGGAGGAAAGGGGAAGGAGGAGGAGGAGGACTGGGGGTCCTTGGTATTCTATGAGCTTAGTTGTTTTCTTTAAGACATCTCATGACCCAAATAGGGAACATCATCAGTGATAGAAGGAAGGGGGTTTGAGGAGTAGAGGAGGAGGAGAAGGGAAAAGGAAGACAGAAGGGGAAGAGATGAAGAAGGAAAGAGGAGGAAGAGGGGGGTTTGTGGGGTCCTCGGTGCTCTCTTGAGTTTTGTGGGGTTTTTTTGTAGACATTTCCTAACCCAAGTAGGGAACATCATCAGTGCTAGAAGGAAGGGGGTTTGAGGAGGAAGGAAAAGAAAGAAGGGGAAGGGGTGAAGGAGGAGGTTTGCGGGGTCCTTGGCTCTCTCTGAGCTTGGAGGTTTCCTTCCAGACGTTTCATGACCCAACTAGGGAACCTCATCAGTGCTGGAAGAGAGGGAGGGTTTGGAAAGGGGAAGAGGAAGAGGAAGAGAAGGAGGAGGAGAAGTGGAGATGCTTACCTTGAGGGCTGACCCCCTGGACCGTGTGATCGCAACCGCATTTCTCCAGCTCTCCGCTGCTGCACGCCCTGGTCACGGCGAAGGCGACGCCAGCGGAGGAGATGGCATAGACGAAGGCAGCTTCTCGTGTCCCTGGCAGAGCCCCCCAACCCCAAAAAAAGAAAGAGACCCCCATGATATACATTGTGCTCGTACCTTCTGCTAGATCAGAAAACTGGTTTTTCTTAGCCCACTCTAGAATAGAAGAGGTGGAAGGGACCTGGGAGGTCATCTAGTCCAACCCCCCGCTCTGCTTAGGCAGGAAACCCCACACCCCTTCAGACAAAGGGTTATCTATCTTCTTATCTGGGTCCCCATTTGAACCACTGCCGAGAAACTTCAGGCAAAAAAATGAAAACTTCTCAAAAACTAAATACGATGGTCAAGTTACCAGTCCTCATGAGGGAAAAAAACAAACAAACCCCAAAGTATCTATATCATTGGAAGTCCTTTACTCACTTCTTGCAAGAGATGGAGAGGGAAAAGGGCGGGGGGTGGGGGAGAAAGAAAGACAAATTTTTGACATGGATTTGATGATTCTTAAAAATTTTTAAAAAGGCGGGAAATAAAAGAATATTTATTTCCCCTTTGGGAGAGAAAAACGGATAATTTTATTTACAGCCTCAAACTTAAGAATTGAAAGTCAGAGCTCTTTATATCTTCAGAAGCAGTCGGAAATCGGTTTTTTTTTTTGGCACAGTCCTCAAGTTACGACCACAATGGAGCCCCACATTTCTGCCGCTAAGCGAGACACTTGTTCAGTGAGCTTTGTCCCATTCTACAACCTTTTTTATTTATTTTTTGGGGGCCACAACGGTTAAGCGAATCGATGCAGCGGTTCAGTTAGTAACCCGGTCGTTAAGTGAATCTGACTTCCCCCGTTGACTTTGCTTGTCAGGAGGTCGCAAAAGGGGGAATCCCGCGACCCCCCACCCCCCGGATTCTGACACCGTCATAAATACGAGTCGGTTGCCAAGCCTCTGAATTTTGATCACGCGGGGAATGCTGCAGCGGTCGTAAGTGTGAGAATCCATCGTAAGTCACTATTTCCATTTCCGTTGTAACTTTGAGTGGTCACAAAGCAAACTGCTGTAAGCCAAGGACGGCCTGTGTATCTGTATGTATATATCTGTGGGTGTGTATGGAAGAAAGGAAGGAAGAAAGAGAAAGAGAAAGAGAAAGAGAAAGAGAAAGAGAAAGAAAAAGAAAGCTGCCCTGAGTCTCCGAGAAAGGTGGCATATAAATTGAACTAATTAAATTAAATTAAATTAAAAGAGAAAAAGAGAGAGAAGAAAGAGAAAGAAAAAGAAGAAAAGAAAGACATGTTTCTTTTTCTTTCTCCC
>NW_027256898.1:1762979-1815479 GCF_029215685.1 Pituophis catenifer annectens | reverse complement strand
AGTGATGGAGGAGGAGGAGGAGGAGGAAGAGAAGGAAGGAGGAGGGTTGGAAGAGGAGACGGTGGAGGAGAGGATGGTGAAGGAGTGATGAAGGAGAAGGAAGGAAGAAGAGTTGGAAGACAGGATAAGATGAGGATGGAGGAAGAAGGGAGAAGGAGGGTTGGAAGAGGAGAAGGTGGAGGAGAGGATGGAGAAGAGGGAGTGATGGAGGAGGACGAGGAAGGAAGGAGGAGAGATGGAGTAGGAGGGTTGGAAGACAGAGGAGGAGGAGGAAGAGAAGGAAGGAGGAGGGTTGGAAGAGGAGAAAAAGGAGTGATGGAGGAGAAGGAAGGAAGGAAGGAGAGCTGGAAGACAGGAGAAGGTGAGGATGGAGGAAGAAAAGGTAAAAGGAGGGTTGGAAGAGGAGAAGATGGAGGATGGAGAAAAAGGAGTGATGGAGGAGAAGGAAGGAAGGAAGGAGAGTTGGAAGACAGGATACAACGAGGATGGAGGAAGAAGAGAAGGAGGGTTGGAAGAGGAGAAAGTGGAGGAGAGGATGGAGAAGAAGGAGTGATGAAGGAGAAAACGAAGAAGGAGAGTTGGAAGAGAAGATGGAGGAGGAAGAGAAGAAGAAAGGAGGAGGCCTGGAAGACAGGAGAGGATGGAGAAGATGGAGTAGAAGGAAAGGAGAGATTTAGAAGGACAGGAGAAGATGGAGGAGAAGGAAGGAGAACGAGGGTTGGAAGACACAGAAGATGATGAAGGAATGATGGAGGAGAAGAAGAAGAACTGAGAGCTGTAATATCTAGTGTTCCTCAACCACGGTGACTTCAAAACGCATGGACTCCCAGAATTCCCCACTCGGTCGAAAGCCCCCTCCCCTGCCTCCCTCCCTCCCTACCAACCTCCCCCTCCCCCGCCCCTCCCAGGCCGGGGACCCCACCATACCTTGCGTGACCACCTTGCCAAATACCGGCAGGCTCTCCAAGGTGGAGCAGTTCCACCGGCGGTTACGGAACTGGAACTGGCACTCCTCGATGGCCAGCTGGGCTCCCCGGCGCACGGCGTCCATGACCTCCAGGTTCCTCTTGCACATCTGGACTTGGCGCTGGATGAGGCCCTTCAGCTTCTCGCAGGTCTCCTCCTCGGAGATGCTGCCCACCGAAGAGAGCTTGGCCAAGTACCTGCGAGGGAAGAGGAGACAACCGGTAGGAAACGTCACTCGGGTTTCCCGAGGTGAAAAGGAGGCGGTTGGGGGGAGTCTCCAGGCAGAAGGACCCCAACTAAGAAGGAGCTGACCTCATGCTCTGCTTCATAAATCCAAAGACCCCGGCGTCGTAATTGCCAAGAGGCACCTAATCCCACCTGTGGCTTTGACCTGCTTTGCACAGGTGCTCCCGCCGTTGCTGAAGATTTGGGGAGAAAAGGCCGAATAACATCGTTGGAAGGGACCTTGGAGGTTTTCTAGTCCACCTCAAAACGGAGAACCCTAGAGCATTTCAGACGAATTTACTGTCCAGTTCCTTCTTGAAAGCCTCCAAGAGCCTTGGTGGTGCAGCGGACTAAAGCGCTGTTAAGTAGCACCAGCTGCCTGCAATTACTGCGAGTTCGAATCTCACCAGGCTCAAGGTTGACTCAGCCTTCCATCCTTCCGAGGTAGGTAAAATGAGGACCCGGTTTGTGGGGGGCAATAAACTGACTTTGTATTAAAAAAAAGAACACCGCTTGGGGGGGGGGGGGCAAAAGCCCTACTAAGCAGGTCTATACAAAAGTATGAAGGCTATTGCTTAACGCATTGTAAGCCGCCCTGAGTCTCCGGAGAAGGGCGGCATATAAATCGAACCAATAAATAAATAAATACATAAATACATAAATACATACATACATACATAAATAAATAAGGATGGAGCACCCACAACTTCTGAAGGGAAGCTGTTCCATTTATCCATCCATCCATCCGCCTGTCTGTCATGCATCTCATCTATCTCAGAATCATAGAATCCTAGGGCTGGAAGGGTCCTCAGAGGTCATCTAATCCAACCCCCTGTTCAGGCAGAAGACTATACCACTATAACATTTATTTTTTATTTTTTAATTTGATTTATATGCCGCCCTTCTCCGGAGACTCAGGGCGGCTTACAATGTGCTCAGCAATAGCCTTCATCCTTTTTGTATATTTATACAAAGTCAGCTTATTGCCCCCACAAACTGGGTCCTCAATTTACCTACCTTAGAAAGGATGGAAGGCTGAGTCAACCTTGAGCCTTGGCGAGATTCGAACCTGCAGTAATTGCAGGCAGCTGTTCTTAATAACAGGGTGCTTTAGACCACTGTACTACCAAGGCTCTTGGTACCATTTATCCATCCGTTCCATTCCATCCATCCATTCCTTCCTCTCTGCCTCCCTCCCTCTGTCATGAATCCTATCTATCTATCTATCTATCCATCCATCCATCCATCCATCCATCCATCCATCCATCCATCCATTCCTTCCTCTCTGCCTCCCTCCCTCTGTCATGAATCCTATCTATCTATCTATCTATCCATCCATCCATCCATCCATCCATCCATCCATCCATCCATTCCTTCCTCTCTGCCTCCCTCCCTCTGTCATGAATCCTATCTATCTATCTATCCATCCATCCATCCACCCATCCATCCATCCATCCATCCATTCCTTCCTCTCTGCCTCCCTCCGTCATGAATCCTATCTATCTATCCATCCATCCATCCATCCGCCTGTCTGTCATGCATCTCATCCATCTCAGAATCATAGAATTTTAGGGCTTCCATCTCTGTTATTCTATATTCTATTCTATGCTGCTTAACCTGGACTATATCCAGCCTGTTCCCACATAAACCCCTGGTTTCAGGGTGCTGGTCTCCTCTCCATCCCCCCCCCTCTCCCCAGGATAACCCCCCTCCCCAAACCTGTCCTGCAGCCTGTGGGCTTCCCCAGCTCCCAACAGCTGTCCTTTGTCTGGGAGACGGATGGGGCTGGCCCTGTCACGTCTTGAGGAGGCTCACTGTATCCCAGGGCCGTTCGGGGAGAAGCCAAAGCCGTAGAGATCGGGCCAAAATCAGCAGGAGGAGGACAGCGGCTGCCAGGAACCTCCCTCGGCCTGGGCAGCCGTTGTGATCACCAGAGGCTCCCTCGAAACCACTTCCCTCCCGAAGGCCAGGATGAGATGTTTGTATTTTTTATTATTTTTTTTTCCCCCCTCCTGGCTGCTCCCCGCTGCCTCCTTCTGCACGGGACTCAGTCCTTGCCACAGGCCGCAGCTGCAGAGGATGAGAGGCTGCTGGGGACCAGCACACCGGGTTGAACTCCCAGGAATCGCCAGGCGGGAAGGGACGGAGAATAATTAACGGAGTCGGAAAGGGACCTCGGAGGTCTTCTAGTCCAACCCTCTGCTCGAGCAGGAGACCCTAGACCTGTGGCACGCGGAGCCATATCGGTGGGCACGCGAGCTCAGCTCTGGCGTGCATGCGCACGCCGGCCAGCTGATTTTCGGGCCTTTTGGGCCTACCGGAAGTCAGGAAAAAGGCTGTTTCCGGCCTCCGGAAGGCCTCCGGTGCGGGTGGGGAAGGCCATTTTCGCCTTCCCCAGCCCCACCGGCTCTGGAGCCTGGGGAGAGTGAAAAACGGGCCGTCCATGGGACCGGAAGTTGGCAAACGGGCCTTTTCTGGCCTCCGGAGGGCCTTCAGTGGAGCGGGGAAGGCGGTTTTCATCCTCCCCAGCCTCCTAGAAAGGCTCTGGTGCCTGGGGAGGGCTAAAAACAGTCCTACCTTGCCATCACATGCCAAAAGTCGGGGGAGTGCAAAGGGGGGGGGGTTGCGTGCGCATGTGCGGGGGGGTGGGTCGCATAGAATTGTGGGTGTGGGCACACGCAGGAACTGGAAGGGACCTCGGAGGTCTTCTAGTCCAACCCTCTGCTTAAGCAGGAGACCCTAGACCATTTCATTCATTCAATCAATCAATCAATCAGAACAGAGGTGGAAGGGACCTCGGAGGTCTTCTAGTCCAACCCTATCCGTTGTCACGCACCCTTCGCAAGGGACGACCAGATGGCCCACAGGACAGGAGCGTTGGGGGGGGGAGAAGGGGGGAGGCTGCCATTTTGGCCGCGCCAACGGTCAAAACCTCTGGGAGAGTTCCCACATATTTTATTTTTCTTTCTTTCTTTCTTTCTTTCTTTCTTTCTTTCCTTCTTTCTTTCTTTCTTTCTTCCTTCCTTCCTTCCTTCGTTTCTTCCTTCCTTCCTTCCTTCCTTCCTTCCTTCCTTCTTTCTTTCTTTCTTTCTTTTTCTTTCCAGCCGATGGAAGCATCAAAGGAGAGAGGCAGAGGCCCGTGTCTGCAGAACTCCTCCTTTCAAATCCTTCCAAACAGATGCTCCCGATAAAAAAAAGAGCTTTTCCCCCCAAACAAAATTCTTATTACTGTTGGTTGGGGAGGATCAAAATGAAGATTAACGTGTTGTTTCAACGATAAAGGAAGGCCCACTGCTGTCCTCCAGGCTCGAGAGGGAGGAGGGGGAGGAAGAAGGGGAAAAAAAAAAAGGAAAAAAAAAGAAAAAAAAAACCAACTTTCCCAGATGTCCTCCTCTTGCGGCTCAGCAAAGCTTTGTGAAAAAGAAGGGCCACCCACTCCCGTTTCCAAGCCATCCTGTTTAAGAAATCACGGGAGGTTTTTCTTAAGAAGAGACTGTTCAGTCCCTTGTCTGAAATGGTCTAGGGTCTCTCCTGCTTAAGCAGGGGGCTGGACTAGAAGACCTCCAAGGCCCCTTCCCACTCTGTCATTCTTAAGACTCCTATGGCCTCACCCTGAGCTTCAACCCTGAGCTACATATACCTTCTTCTAGTCATTCTGCACCTTCTTCGCCCATCTCCTGCCTTTTACGTACGGGTCAAAGGTGACTGGTAGTAAGGAAGTTTGCTAACCAGCTGCCAATTCAATAAATACTTCACGTAGGTAGCAGCAGGTAAATAAAGAGGTGGAAGTAGAAGTAGAACTAGATTTGAGAGAGAGAGAGAGAGAGAGAGAGAGATTGTTTCTGTGTGAGTGTGTGTGTGAGTGTGTGTGAGTGAGCATGTAAGAGTGTGTGTGAGTGTGTAAGAGTGAGCGTGAGCATGTGAAAGTGTAAGTGTGTGTGTGTGTGAGCATGTGTGAGAGTGAGTGTGTAAGAGAGTGTGTATGAGTGAGTGTCAGCATGTGAAAGTGTGTGAGTGTGAGAGTGTGTACGTGTGACTGTGTGTTTGAGTGTGTGAGTATGTGTGTGAGAGAATGAGTGTGTGCATGTGAAAGTGTGAGTGTGTAAGAGTGTGTGAGTGAGCATGTGAAAGAGTGTGTGTGAGTGTGAGAGTGTGTATGAGTGTGAGCATGTGAAAATGTATGAGTGTGTATGTGTGACTGTGTGTGTGTGTGTGTGTGTGTGTGTGTGTGAGTGTGCATGATTTTGGTCTTTATTTTATATTGTGGCTTGTGTTTTATTGTTGTGAGCTGCCCTGAGTCCACTGTGAGATAGGGCGGCATATAAGCCGAATAAAATAAATAAATAAATAAATAAATGTGAAAGTGTGTGTGTGTGTGTGTGTGTGAGCATGTGAAAATGTGAGTGTGTGACTTTGTGTGTGTGTTTGTGTGTGTGTGTGTGTGTGTGTGTGTGTGTGTGTGAGAGAGAGAGAGAGAGAGCATGTGAAAATGCGTGAGTGAGAGTGTGTGTGTGAGAGTGAGTGTGTGTGTAAGAGAGTGTGAAAGTGTGTGAGTGTGAGAGAGGGTGTATGTGTGACTGTGTGTGTGAGAGCGTGTGTGTGAGAGCGTGTGTGTGAGAGAGTGAGTGTGCATGTGAAAGAGTGTGAGTGTGTGTGTTTGTAAGAGAGTGAGTGTGAGTGTAAGCATGTGAAAATGTGTGAGAGTGTGTAAGAGAGTGTGAGAGTGTGTATGAGTGTGAGTGTGTGCATGTGAAAGTGTGCAGGAGTGAGTGTGTGTGTGAGAGTGAGTGTGTGTGAGTGTGCGAGCGAGAGAGAGAGAGAAGGAGGAGGAGGCAACACCTGGCTGGAATTCAGGGAAGGCAATCTGCAAGGACCTGCCAGTCCCAACACGCCTGCTGAGTTTTCCAGCCCTTTTAACATTATGACAGATTCTCTTTCCTTTTTTCTTTTTTCAAAAAAAAAACTCCCAACACCTCTTGACAAAAGAAAGGAAGGAAAACCAGCCGTTTCACCTGGGCGGGATCAACCCCGGGAGAATTTCCCAGCTGTAGGAAAAGGCCGGCTGGTGGGCATCATAACCCCTGGCTCCCCCCCAAAAATAGAGAGGGTATCAAGATGCTATTTGTTGCAGGGGACCGATGCCCACAGAGATCTTCTAGTCCAACCCCCTGCTCAAGTAAGAGACCCCGGACAAATGGCTGCCCAGCCTCTTCTTAAAAACTTCTGGGACCGAGTTGTTCCACCCCGATTTCTCAATTGTGAGAAAATTCCTCTTTCGTTCCAGGTTGCTTCTCTCCTCCATGAGTTTCCACCCGTTGCTTCCTCTCCTGCCTTCCGGGGCTTTGGAGAATAGGTTGACACCCCCCCCCGCCTCCTCTTTGGGGCAGCCCCTCAAATACTGGAACCCTGCTATCATCTCCCCCCCCTCCCCCCCCATAATCCTTCTTTTCACTAGACTAGACATACCTAGTTCCCCTCAACTATTCCTTGTATAATTTAAGCCGCCGGATCTCTTGGCTATCTCAGCTGCTTTTCTCTGCACTCTTTCTAGGGTCTCCAGATCCTTTTTTTGCACGCTTGAAACAGGAATGGAATGGAATGGAATGGAATGGAATGGAATGGAATGGAATAGAATAGAATAGAATAGAATAGAATAGAATAGAATAGAATAGAATAGAATAGAATAAGGAATGGAATGGAATGGAATGGAATGGAATGGAATGGAATAGAATAGAATAGAATAGAATAGAATAGAATAGAATAGAATAGAATAGAAAACATGGAATGGAAGGGAATGGAATAGAATAGAATAGAAAACATGGAATGGAAGGGAATGGAATAGAATAGAATAGAATAGAATAGAATAGAATAGAATAGAATAGAAAACATGGAATGGAATGGAATGGAATGGAATAGAATAGAATAAGGAATGGAATGGAATGGAATGGAATGGAATGGAATGGAATAGAATAGAATAGAATAGAATAGAATAGAATAGAATAGAATAGAATAGAATAGAAAACATGGAATGGAAGGGAATGGAATAGAATAGAATAGAAAACATGGAATGGAAGGGAATGGAATAGAATAGAATAGAATAGAATAGAATAGAATAGAATAGAATAGAATAGAATAGAATACATGGAATGGAAGGGAATGGAATAGGATAGAATAGAATAGAATAAGGAAAGAATAGAATGGAATAAGGAATAGAATAGAATAGAATAGAATAGAATAGAATAGAATAGAATAGAACAGAACAACAGGAATGCAGGATAGGATAGGATAGGATAGAATTGAATTGAATTGAACAGAACAGAACAACAGAACAGAACAAAGAATAGAATAGCAAAATAAAATACATAATGATAGGATAGGATAGGATAGGATAGGATAGAATAGAATAGAATAGAATAGGAGAGAATAGGAGAAAATAGAATAGGAGAAAATAATTAGAATAGAATAGAATAGAATAGAATAGAATAGGAGAGAATAGGAGAAAATAGAATAGGAGAAAATAATAGAATAGAATAGAATAGAATTAGAATTAGAATTAGAATTAGAATTAGAATTAGAATTAGAATAAGAATTAGAATAACGAGTCGGAAGGGACCTTGGAGGTCTTCTAGTCCAACCCTCTGCTCGGGCAGGAAACCCTGTATCCCTCCCCCCCCCTATGCTTACAAACCCGTTCTTGGCCTGTAAGCCCGTCCCCCAGCTCCCTTCCACCAAATATCCTGCCTTCTTTCCTCCTGGGGAGTTGGAGGCCGCCGAGATGGCACCACAACCACAAACTTGGGTAGGAGGTCAAGCCGAGCCTTGGCCGCAGTTCCCAGGGCCCAAAAAGCGGTTTGAATGCCGGGCCCTGGTCCAACCTCAGCCCCCCCCCCCACCAGTGTGTGTGTGGGGGGGGTTGTTCTCCGCCTCCCATAGCCGTCTTTTTAACCTTCAGGCTCCATCCATCACACAAATTGTGTAGCTGGTTTCTCACACAGGGTGACTTTTTTTTTAACCGAGCGACACCCCCCCACCCCACCCTAGGGGGCTGCTTAGGACCCTCTTCGGACCCCCGTGAAAAGATTTACCCAGCGTAAATCTTTATCCCAAGTTACTACTACTCGGATCGCAGGATGTTTCCCCCCCCCCCTTCGATACGCTCGGATTACTCATTTACAAATCCCAGCCAGAAAGATGGACAAAAAAAATCTCTTTTTTTTTCCTTTTCTTTTTGGCTCTGGGGTCTTTCTCTCCTACCCTTGGCCTCAACTCAAGAGACAATCGGGAAAGGACAGAAAACCCAAGTCCTTGACTTTACAACTAGCGACCGTTTCAAAGTTACAACGGCACTGGGGGAAGAAGAAAAAAAAAAAGGAAGTGATTTAGGATCATTTTTCACACTTACGACTTTTGGGGGCATCCAAATTCAGATCCTTGGCAACCCCGACTCGTTATTTACGCTACGGTTGCGGTGTCCCCCGGGGGGGGTGTCCCGCGTTCCCCCCCCTTTTGCGACAAGCGAGATTCGCTTAACAACCGGTGTTAATAACTTCACGAGCTGCAGGGGTTCTCTTAACAACGGCGGCACAAGGAAAGTCGTAAAACAGGGCGGAACTCGCTTCACAAACGTCTCACTTTATTATGTATCATGTTGTTATTATTATTATTATTGTATTTTTACCAGCAGACACGGGAAGAGGACAAACGAATAGGCTTATAATGTTCAGCCGTTTTAACATACTATCATTTTAAGATTGGAGAATTTATATTAAAAGTGAATGATGTTGTAAAATTTGAAGGTTGGCAGCCCAGAGATATTTCAACCCAGACGACACACAGTTGAAGGAAAGATGGAATGTTTGCATTTTGAAAAAAAATAATAATAATAATAAACTTTTAAAAAGAAACAAGCGTCTCACTTTAGCGGCGTAAATTTGGGCCTCCATTGCGGTCATAAGTTGAGAACTACCTGCATTATTTAGAGCCCGGTTTTAGTCTTACCCAACATTTAAAAAGTTCGTATTCCTACATCTATTTATTTTATTTGTTTGTCAAGCATATATAAGATAACAGATAAAAGTATCGTGGCAATCTTTTGCCGTTGGAAGTCTAAGCTACCGGGGTCCCTTCTCATGTTTCCTTCTCCTTTCATTTTAGAAAGAGTTCTTATGGATGGCTTGACCATTAAATTTTCCAGGGGAGGGTGCAAACAATATTTTGGATTTGAAAAGATACAAAAATCCGCCAGGAATGCCCCGTTTGGGACTCGAACGAAACGTTAGCAAGACTTAAAAACTCCTGAATTCTAACAACTTTCCGTTTTGGCTCCAACCTGCATATATAGAATAGAATAGAATAGAATAGAATAGAATAGAATAGAATAGAATAGAATAGAATATTGGAATGAATGGCATAGAATAGAAGGGAAGGGAAGGGAAGGGAAGGGAAGGGAATAGGAGAGGAGAGGAGAAGAGAAGAATAGAATAGTATAGAAGAATAGAATAGAGTAGGGTAGGGTAGGGTAGGGTAGGGTAGGGTAGGGTAGAGTAGAGTAGAGTAGAGTAGAGTAGAATAGAATAGAATAGAATAGAATAGAATAGAATAGAATAGAATAGAATAGAATATTGGAATGAATAGCATAGAATGGAATGGAATGGAAGGAAATAGGAGAGGAGAGGAGAAAAGAAGAGAGGAGAGGAGAAGAGAAGAATATAATAGTATAGAAGAATAGAGTAGAGTAGAGTAGAGTAGAGTAGAATAGAATAGAATAGAATAGAATAGAATAGAACAGAATAGAATAGAATAGAAATAGAAATAGAAATAGAAATAGAAATAGAAATAGAAATAGAAATAGAAATAGAATGAGTTGGAAGGGACCTTGGAGGTCTTCTAGTCCAACCCCCTGCCTAGGCAGGAAATCCTACACCACTTCAGACAAACGGTTATCCAACCTCTTCTTAAAATCTTCCAGTGTTGGAGCATTCACAACTTCTGGAGGCAAGTCGTTCCACGGATTAATTGTTCTAACTATGATTTATTGAATATGATTTATTCCCACCGATACACCTGAGGAAATGATGAGAAAAAAATGTTAAGAAATCTCGCTCCAGAATGACAATCCATTGCTGGAGATGAGGTGCTATCTAAGGCAGTTTTTTTTCAAGTTTTGGCCACTTGGGACGATGGGTGGATTTCAACTCCCAGAATTCCCCAGCCATCTGGCTGGGGGAATTCTGGGAGCTGAAGTCCACCCATCGTCCCAAGTGGCCAAAACTTGAAAAAAACTGTACCTTCCTTCTCCATTCTCAATCCTGCTCCTCAAACCGTCATCTTATTCCTTCTTAGTTTTTGTTGTTTTTTTTCTTGGTCACTAAGTTGCTTTAAACGTCAAAAAGAGAAAATAAAACTAGATACAATTATTTTAGTTCCTTCTTAGTCACTGAATCCTAAACAAACTCAACTTTGACTTCTACAAAGTCCCTCGGACTTTGGTGATTTTGACCAGAGGGGGAAAAAAAAGAAGAAGAAGAAAAAGGGCATTTCCCCAAATTACTATCCAGCAATCTCTTTCCTCTAAAGACTGTTTTTAGCATTCAAGAAATGGAAAGGGACCTCGGGAGGTCTTCTAGTCCAACCCCCCGCCTAAAGGGAGGAGTGCTTATACCATCCCAGTCAAATGGTTGTCCAATCTTTTCTTGAAAACCTCCAAGTGATGACGTACTTACAACAAAGTTGCAGGGCATCCTCAATTTACAACCCCGAAATTTTACGTCGCTGAGTGAGACGTTTGCGAAGGGAGTTTTGCCCCGTTTTACGACTTTACCTTGCCAAGTTTGTTAAGCGAAATCACTGCAGCTGTTAAGTTAGTCCCCTGGTTGTTAAGTAGGTCGCAAAAGCAGAGCACGGGGACACACCGCCACCGTCACAAATCCGAATTTTAATCACACGACCCTGGGGATGGCGGCAACGGTCGTAAATACGAGTCGGTGGCCAAGCGTCTAAATTTTTGATCACCTGACCCTGGGGAAACGCTACAACGGTCGTAAGCGTGAAACGGCGCTTTTTTTTTGCCTCCAGGGCCGTTGTAACTTTGAACGGTCTCTAAACAAACTGTCGTAAGTAACTTTTCATATTTTTGTGTATATTTGTTGATTTTAACAGTTGCTTGGTCTTGTTGTTGTTGTGAGCTGCCCTGAGTCCTTGGAGATAGGGTGGCATACAAATTTTATAAATAAATAAATAAATAAATAAATAAATAAATAAATAAATAAATTGGAGCATCGCCTGTAGTTTTTTTATTATTATTTTATTATTTTATTTTATTTTATTTTATTATTTTATTTTATTATTTATTTTATTTATTTTATTTTATTTTATTTTATTTTATTTTATTTTATTTTATTATTTTATTTTATTTTATTTTATTTTATTTTATTATTTTATTTTATTATTTTATTTTATTTTATTTTATTTTATTTTATTTTATTTTATTTTATTTTATTTTATTTTATTTTATTTTATTTTATTTTATTTTATTACTTTACTTTACTTTACTTTACTTTACTTTACTTTACTTTACTTTACTTTATTAAAAATGCAGCTGCGGTTAATATGCAATCCGGGCTGCAGAAAGTTTTCCTGGCTGTTTTTGATTTTATTTTGATTTTATTTTGATTTTTTTGCAAAGTTGCAAAGGACATGAGTCCCGACAAGCTAGCCGTGGGGAGGGAGGGAGGGGAGGGGAGGGAAAGAGAAAGAGAGAGAGAGAGAGAAATACACATACACACCAAACACTGTCTTGTGTTATTGTGAAACACTTTGGGAGAGCTTAACCGCTAATCCGGGCAGGTTTTCTGTTTAAAAGTATATATATATATATATATTTTCATCTTCCATCAACTGCCTAAAGGAGAAAAGAACACATTCGTCACCAGGGTAAAAAAAATCTGGGTGGAACGGCTCCCACACCTGGGCACACAGGCCCGACAACACACTCACACTGCCACGGAAACCCCCCCCCCGCAGATGCAAGCTGGGTAGTGACACACAATCCCCCCTCCCCAAAAAAAGTCAGCAAAGCCAAAGATTTCTCCCCCCACCCACCCACTTTCCAAAAAGAAAAAAAAAAAAAAAAAGAAAATTCTACAGGACAAGACAAGAGCCCAGAGAGTGGAACTGCTCCAAGGATTTAATATCTCTTGGGAAAAAAAAATAATAATCTCCATTTTCTTCAAAATCCCCCCCCCCCCGGCAGTTTCTCATCTCGAGGTCAAAAGAACCAAAATGGGAACTGGGGGGGGTAGCGGGGAATGCAACCGTCCCTATACGGGCAAATCTACCAATGCTGACCCCCGACCCCCCCCCCCCGTCGCTGAAAATCTCGTTTGTCCAACTTCCGAAACCCCTGGCATCTCGAGGAGCAACCGGAAAAACGGTGAGACCGGGCCTGAGACCTCAAAAACCACCGAGAGTTGGAAGAAATCGCGTTCGGACCCGGTTCAAATCCCACAATCGCAACGGGAGGATTGCGGTTCCGCCAAAGCAGCTGGATTTACACAACATGCAACAAGAAGGGGGGTGGGTGGGAACCACTTCTGTTTATTCATTATCGCTTTTTCTCTAAGGCAGGGGTCTCCAAAGTTGGCCACTTTAAGATTTGTGAACTTCCAACTCCCAGAATTAAGATTTACGGATTTCAACTTCCAGAATTAAGACTTGTGGATTTCAACTCTCGGAATTAAGACTTGTGGACTTCCAACTTCCAGAATTAAGATTTATGGATTTCAACTTCCAGAATTAAGACTTGTGAACTTCCAATTCTCAAAATTAAGACTTGTGGACGTCCAACTTCCAGAATTAAGATTTATGAATTTCAACTCCCAGAATTAAGATTTATGGATTTCAACTCCCAGAATTAAGACTTACGGATTTCAACTTCCAGAATTAAGACTTGTGGATTTCAACTCTCGGAATTAAGACTTGTGGACTTCCAACTTCCAGAATTAAGATTTATGGATTTCAACTTCCAGAATTAAGATTTATGGATTTCAACTTCCAGAATTAAGACTTGTGAACTTCCAATTCTCAAAATTAAGACTTGTGGACGTCCAACTTCCAGAATTAAGATTTATGAATTTCAACTCCCAGAATTAAGATTTATGGATTTCAACTCCCAGAATTAAGACTAATGGATTTCAACTCCCAGAATTAAGATTTATGAATTTCAACTCCCAGAATTAAGACTTGTGGACTTCCACTCCCAGAATTCTGCTGGCTGGGGAATTCTGGGAATTGAAGTCCAGACGTCTTAAAGCAGACAAGTTTGGAAATCCCTGCTCTAAAGAATTGAGGGCCAATTTTTTTTAAAAAAATGTATTTTATTCCAAGGATAATCCCGTCGGAACCCTCAATGTGCATTAGCACTCAGCCTGTTGGGCGTTATCTGCCTTTATGTCTTGCCCCCTGCCAAAAAAAACCCCCACTAATAAACCAACGACTTCTCTCAGGCCCAGAGTGCTTCACAGGGACTAGGACCTTGAGGGTACTTTGAAGTTTGCAGCTTCGACCACCGATTCCTGGTTAAGCCAGCGATGCGGTTTATTCTCAAATGCATTGTCCGGAGGGAATGCAGAGAGACAGCCAATAAGACCATACTAGAGCCCACCCATCCACCCCAGAAAATTCCCGCGTCCCCCCACCCCAGAAGTTTTAAGGTACCAGGCGTTTACTGCAAAAGGCCAGGAGGAATTTCCACACAACGCTCAACAACGGTTCCAACGGCTCGCCTCAATTTCCCCTGAACCAGTTCCCAGCTCCGCATCCGGGTCACGATTTAAGGTGCAAATATTTACCTCCCTTTTTATGATAGTTGTTAATCGTGCTCGTTGCCGGAGGAAGGAAGGGGGAAAAAAAATCAAGGCACGCTACAAATTGGGCCGGCGCCAAAATGGAGGCGACAAAGGTTGGGGAATGGGTGGGTGGGTGGGTGGGAGCCCACCTTTTCCGCGGCAGCAACAGTGGCCCGTTGTGGACGAGGGCCCACGATGCCCACCTCCCGCCGCGGGGGATTTTTATCGGTAGCTTTGCAACGTACGAGTTTGGCTTTCGGGATTAAAACCCAAGACAATTTCCGCGGTTAAAGTGAGACATTTGCTAAGCGAGGTCTGGCTTCGTTTTACGACCTTTCTCGCCCCGGTTGTTAAGTGAATCAAGTCAAGTCACACGGTGGTTCAGCGTTGACTCGGCTCATCAGAAGGTCGCGAAAGAGGACTGTGTGACACCCTCCCCCCCCCCGGGGACACCACGACTGTCGTAACTGTGAGTCAGTGGTCAGAACGTTAAGTCACGTGACTGTCGGGACGCTGCAACGGTCGTTAAGTATGAACCACAGTCCTACATCGGTTTTTTTCAGAGCCGTTGTAACTTTGAACGGACACTAAACGGAACTGTTGTTAAGTCAAGGACTATCCGTAGATCAAAACCCACTTCAATAGTAACCAGCAGCAATTTATAATCCCTGCCCAAAGAGATCTTCACAACTTCTAGTTCTCTGTCCTGTTTAAAGCAATAAATTGCATTTCCCCCCCTCAAATGTCTTATTATTTCAGTCTTGCAAAGAGACCAAAAAGAAGAGAAGGTCCGTGCCTTCTTCTTTCCTTTTCTCCTTTAATATTTCTTTTCTTTTCCCTCCGGCTCTTCTTAGTTTTCCATTACTTTTTATTCATTTCTCTTTGAATTTTATACTTTGGAAAACATATATATATACACCATTTTATACCAAATTTATATTTCGCTGATAAAGAAAGAAAGGGAGACTAATATAGATCTATTTCAAGCTACTTAGCTCTCATCAGCTAGCCAAGTTCGAATCCGAGTAAGGGTATGGCTAGCTGATGAGAGGTAAATAACTTGAAATAGATCTATACTAGTCTCCCTTTATTACTTTATCAGCGAAATATAAATTTGATATTTATATATATCTTCTTTCTTTACTAATATACCTGGAACTCGTATTTTTAGAATAGTTTGTAATATATATATATATATATATATATATATATATATATATATATATATATATATATATAATATTATATATTATATATATAATAATTCTGCAATCCGCCCAGCTTCCTACTCAGATAGATAGAGAGATAGAAAGATAGGAGAGAAAGAAGATAGACAGATAGATATGAAGATAGAAGAAAGAGAGAGAAGATAGATAGATATGAAGATAGGAGATAGAAGAAGATAGATGGATGATAGATAGATAGATAGATAGATAGATAGATAGATAGATAGATAGATAGAAGACGACAGAGAAGGAAGGAAGGAAGGAAGATATTTTAGTACTTGGGAACTTAAGGGAGCACAAAATGAGGATGCAGCCAGGCTGGGAGAATTATGATCTGTTTATTGTGCATAAAATATCCAGAAAAAATGGATGTCCAGAGCAGGTGGGCCCCAAACTTTTCCAACCCAAGGCCTCAGTTTTACCGGTCTCGGGGACTTTGCAAAAATCACCCTTAGCATCCTGATCTCCAGTTCTCGGTTCAGTCGTGAGAAGAAGGAAAAAAGAAAGAAACAAAAAAGTGTGGGGGGGAGAAATAATAAATAAATGGAAATAAACTCACACATTTTTTTTACAAAACCGTCCCTTCGGTTGGCTTGAAAGAAATGAGGCTGGTCATTTCAAGCCTCTTATCGTGCGGGGAATGATAACTCGCTAAAAGTGGGTTTATTGTTTACCCAGAATAAAAGGTTTGCCCAGGAAAGCTGGATTACAAACCTTTAAACGGGCGAACGGAGGAGATAAGTTGGATCAACATTCGAATCGTGGCAGTAACCTGGAAACTAACATTTATTCCCCCAGCCTGGCTGCATCCTGGTTTTGTGCTCTCTTAAGTTTCCATATACCAAAATATCTTCCTTCCTTCCTTCACTCTGTCTCCATCTATCTATCTATCTATCTATCTATCTATCTATCTATCTATCTAATCTATCTATCTAGCTAACTTTTTATTTATCTTTCTGTGTATATCTCTCTTAATATTTCTGTCTTTCTGTCTGTCTGTCTATCTATCTATCTATCTATCATCTCTCTGTTTATTGTCTATATATATCTATCTATATCTATCATCTATCATCTCTCTCTGTCTCGTCTATAGTCTCTATCTATCTATCTATCTATCTATCTATCTTTTTATCTATCATGTTTCTCTCTCTGTCTATCGTCTGTCTATCTATCATCTCTCTCTATCGTCTCTATCTATCTATTTATCTATCATCTCTCTCTGTCTATCGTCTGTCTGTCTATCTATCATCTCTCTCTGTCTCTCTCTCTGTCTATCGTCTCTATCTATCTATCTATCTATCTATCTATCTATCTATCTATCTATCTATCTATCATCTCTGTCTATCGTCTGTCTATCTATCTATCTATCTATCTATTTATCTATTTATCATCTCTCTCTGTCTCTCTCTCTGTCTATCGTCTCTATCTATCTATCTATCTATTTATCTATTTATCATCTCTCTCTGTCTCTCTCTCTGTCTATCGTCTGTCTATCTATCATCTCTCTGTCTCTCTCTCTCTGTCTATTGTCTATATCTATCTATCTATCTATCTATCTATCTATCTATCTATCTATCTATCTATCTATCTATCTATCTATCTATCTATCATCTACCTACCTACCATCAATTTCTCATCTATCTCATTGTCTGTCTGTCTATTCACAACAGTACTGCTAGGTAGGCCAGCCCAGTTCCCAGTCTCCCAAATTCCCCTAGAAAACCCAAGCAAAGCTGCCTGCTTACCTCCGACCGAGGGCCGATTTTTTTTTTAAATTCATTTATTTTTGTTTTATTTGTAACATTTATCCGCCGGCCCGCCTGCCTTACCTCGAGGTAACTCCGGGAGGCTTCCCACGCTCAAAGATGCAAACTACATAAACTGAAAACAACGAAAACTCCCTTTTTACCACCCTGGCTGTCACCCCGTCCTTCGGCGTTAGAAAATGTGAAAAGACTCCAGCGCAAGTCAACATCCCCAACGTCTCGGGGACGCAGAAGAGCCCCCGGTCCGTTCGGGTCCCCCCCCCCGCTGAATGCATATCTCTCGGTGGCCCCCCTCCCCAAAATTGAATGCACCGCCTTCCTGCCTTTCAGGACAGCGCCTGTCCCAGCCGGCAAGCCAAGGACCTCTGAGCTTACAAAGAACGCTGCTGCAACCGGTCCTCTGAGCGTGCACAGAGTCCTGCTACAACCGCTCCCAGCCGGCCCTCTGAGGGTGCACACAGCGCTGCTGCAATCGGTCCTCTGAACATCCCCAAAGCGCTAACGTAGCCGGTCCTCTGAGCATGAACAGAGCGCCCGTGTAGCCAGTCCTCCGAGCATGTACAGAGCGCCGCTGCAGCCAGGCCTCTGAACATGCAGAGCGCCGGTGTAACCAATCCTTTGAGCGTGCACCGATCGCCGGTGCTGTCCGAGCATGCACAGAGCGCTAGTGCAGCCGTTCCTCTGAGCATGCAGAGCGTCGGTCCAGCCGGTCCTCCGAGCATGAACGGTGCAGCCAGTCCTCTGAACATGCACAGAGTGCCGGTGCAACCAATCCTCTGAGCGTGCACGGATCGCCGGTCCTCCGAGTATGCACAGAGAGTCGATGTAGCCAGTCCTCTGAACATACACAGAGCGCCGGTGCAACCAATCCTCCGAGCGTGCACGGATCGCCGGTCCAGCCGCTCCTCCGAGCCTGCACAGAGCGCTAGTGCAGCCGGTCCTCTGAGCATGCACAGAGCGCCGGTGCAGCCGCTCCTCCGAGCCTGCACAGAGAGTCGATGTAGCCAGTCCTCCGAACATACACAGAGCGCCGGTGCAACCAAGCCTCTGAGCGTGCAAGGATCGCCGGTGCAGTCGCTCCTCCGAGCATGCACAGAGAACTGGTGCAGCCGGTCCTCTGAGCATGCACAGAGCGCCGATGCGGCCGCTCCTCCTCCTAGCATGCACGGTACAGCCGTTCCTCCGAAGATACACAGAGCGCCGATGCGGCCGCTCCTCCGAGCATGCACAGAGCGCCGGTGCAACCCGTCCTCCGAGCGTACACGGTGCAGCCGTTCCTCCGAGCATGCACAGAGCGCCGGTACAACCAATTCTCCTAACATACACGGTGCAGCCGCTCCTCCGAGGATACACAGAGCGCCGGTGCGGCCGCTCCTCTGAGCATGCACAGAGCGCCGGAGACGCCGCGATCTCCCCTCCTTTTCCCTCCCCTGCCTGCTTTTCCTCTCCCCTCCCCAGACCCCCCAACCTCACCCCCGTGTCGGATCCGCGCGGGCGGCCAGGTAAGGCGAGCCGTGGCCGGCGCACCTGCCCTACTTCCCTCCCTCCCTACTCACAGCCAGTTGCTGGCGTTGGCCGAGGAGGCGGCCAGGATGAGCAGCGGCAGCGAGCGCAGGAGGCAGCGCGGGCTCATCCTGCAGCGGGGCTGGCGGGCTGCGGAGGAAGGAAGCCCGGCCCGGCCCGGCTCTCCGCCCGGGGAGGCTCAGGTGCCGCCGCCGCCGCCGCCCGCTCGGCCAGCCGGCCGGGGCAGCAGCACCAGCAGCAACCGCAGCGGCGGCGGCAGGAGCGGAGCCGGACTGTCAGCGCGGCCGGGCGCTCCCGGGATGCGAGCGGCCGGGCGGGCGGACGGGAGGGGCGCGGCCCCAGGGGGCGGCTCTCGGGGCGGGACGGGGACACCCCCGAGGCGGAGCGCCTCGCCCCACCGCCCCGGACGCCCACACGCGCCGCCCAGCCCGGCCACGACGCGCCTCTCGCCGCAGGCTCGGGCAGAAGCCAGCTGGAAGGGGGTCTCCGAGGTCTTCTAGACTGACCCCCTGCTGGAGCGGGAGACCCTCCGCCCCTCCAGACGGATCTATGGGGAATTGAAGGGCACAAGGCATATAAAGTTGCCAGGTTGGGAGGTCCCTCAATAGAGTTGGAGGGGGTCTCCGAGGTCTTCTAGACTGACCCCCTGCTTGACCGGGAGACCCTCCGCCCCTCCAGACGGATCTATGGGGAATTGAAGGGCACAAGGCATATAAAGTTGCCAGGTTGGGAGGTCCCTCAATAGAGTTGGAGGGGGTCTCCGAGGTCTTCTAGACTGACCCCCTGCTTGACCGGGAGACCCTCCGCCCCTCCAGACGGATCTATGGGGAATTGAAGGGCACAAGGCATATAAAGTTGCCAGGTTGGGAGGTCCCTCAATAGAGTTGGAAGGGGTCTCCGAGGTCTTCTAGACTGACCCCCTGCTTGACCGGGAGACCCTCCGCCCCTCCAGACGGATCTATGGGGAATTGAAGGGCGCAAGGCGTATAAAGTTGCCAGGTTGGGAGACCCCTGTAGTTGAACATGGACTCCTAGGCTTGGAGGGGGTCTCCGAGGTCTTCTAGACTGACCCCCTGCTCGAGCGGGAGACCCTCCGCCCTTCCAGACAGATGGCTGAGGAAATCTGGGAACTAAAGTCCAGACGGATCTATGGGGAATTGAAGGGTACAAGGCGTATAAAGTTGCCAGGTTGGGAAGTCCCTCAATAGAGTTGGAAGGGGGTCTCCGAGGTCTTCTAGACTGACCCCCTGCTCGAGGGGGAGACCCTCTGCCCTTCCAGACGGATCTATGGGGAATTGAAGGGCGCAAGGCGTATAAAGTTGCCAGGTTGGGAGACCCCTGTAGTTGAACATGGACTCCTAGGCTTGGAGGGGGTCTCCGAGGTCTTCTAGACTGACCCCCTGCTCGAGGGGGAGACCCTCCGCCCTTCCAGACGGATCTAAGGGGAATTGAAGGGCACAAGGCGTATAAAGTTGCCAGGTTGGGAGGTCCCTCAATAGAGTTGGAAGGGGGTCTCCGAGGTCTTGTAGACTGACCCCCTGCTCGAGGGGGAGACCCTCCGCCCTTCCAGACGGATCTATGGGGAATTGAAGGGCACAAGGCGTATAAAGTTGCCAGGTTGGGAGGTCCCTCAATAGAGTTGGAGGGGGTCTCCGAGGTCTTCTAGACTGACCCCGTGTTCGAGGAGGAGACCCTCTGCCCTTCCAGACGGATCTATGGGGAATTGAAGGGCGCAAGGCATATAAAGTTGCCAGGTTGAGAGGTCCCTAAAAAAGAGTTGGAAGGGGGTCTCCGAGGTCTTCTAGACTGACCCCCTGCTGGAGCGGGAGACCCTCCGCCCTTCCAGACAGATGGCTGAGGAAATCTGGGAACTAAAGTCCAGACGGATCTATGGGGAATTGAAGGGTACAAGGCGTATAAAGTTGCCAGGTTGGGAAGTCCCTCAATAGAGTTGGAAGGGGTCTCCGAGGTCTTCTAGACTGACCCCCCTGCTCGAGCGGGAGATTCCTCCGCCTTCCATGGGGAATTGAAAGGCACAAGGCGTATAAAGTTGCCAGGTTGGGAGTTCCCCTGTAGTTGAACATAGACTCCTAGGCTTGAAGGGGGTCTCCGAGGTCTTGTAGACTGACCCCCTGCTCGAGCAGGAGACCCTCCGCCCTTCCAGTTTCTATTCTAGAATCCGAATAGTTCCTCAACCTTATTTTAATTTTTATATTGCGGTGACCAAAACTGGGCCTTGAAAGCTCCCCATCTTCCAGTGGCCGGGATAAATAATATTGCGCTAAATTGTAAAGGCGACTTACGTGCCATGAGAATTATATATATATATATATATATATATATATATAAAAACCAGCTCTGGCTTGGCTTTGAGAAAAGGGTGACTAATGGCAAGGAGACGCAGGCGTGGCTCCAGAATTAACGGGGAGACACCTATAAGCCGAAAAGCCCAACGAGAGAGACTCGAACCGCAGACAGGCCTTGACCTGCTCTTGCCTTTCTCTTTCTCCGGCATTTGTCCTCACCGCGACGGCTCCCTACGCCGGTTGAAATCCCCAGGCAGGAGTAAAGCCGGAGCTGCGTCTGAGACCGAAAAGCTGGCCTGCCTCGCCCAGAAAGGAGAATTGTGGTTCAGCTGCAGTGGGTTGCCTTTTGTAATAGCTGCTGAAAAGGCTTCTACCCTTCCCTTCCCTCTATCTTCCTTTCCTTTCCTTTCCTTTCCTTTCCTTTCCTTTCCTTTCCTTTCCTTTCCTTTCCTTTCCTTTCCTTTCCTTTCCTTTCCTTTCCTTTCCTTCCTTTCCTTTCTCTCTCCTTTCCTTCCTTCCTTCCTCCCTCCCTCCCTTCTTTCCACCCTTCTTTCCTTTCCTTCCCTTCCTCCCTCCTTTCCTTCCTTCCCTTCCACTCCTCTTCCTTCCCTCACCTTCCTTCCTTCTTCCTCCTCTTCCTTCCTTCCATTCCTCCCTCCCTTCTTTCCGTTCCTTCCCTTCTTTCTCCCTCTCCTTCCTTCCACCCTCCCTCCCTTCTTTCATTCCCTTCCCCTCCTCTTCCTCCTTTCCTTTCCTTTCCTATCCTATCCTATCCTACTCTTTCCTTTCCATTCTCTTTCTTTCCTTTCCTTTCTTTCCCTCTTCATCCTTTTCTTCCCTTCCCTCTTCTTCCTTTCCTTTCCCTTCCCCTCCTCTTCTTTCCTTTCCCTTCCTTTCCTTCCTTCCCTTCCCTTCCCTTCCTTTCCATTCCCTTCTCTCTCCCTCTCCTCCCTCCCTCCTTCCCTTCCCTTCTCTCTCCCTCTCCTTCCTCCCTCCCTCCCTTCCTTCTTTCCTTCCTTTCCATTCCCTTCCTTTCCCTTCTCTCTCCCTCTCCTCCCTCCCTCCCTTCTTTCCTTCCCTTCCCTTCCCTTCCCTTCCTTATCCTTCCCTTCTCTCTCCCTCTCCTTCCTCCCTTCTTTCCTTCCTTTCCCTTCCCTTCTCCATCCCTCCCTCTCCTCCCTCCTTCCCTTCCCTTCCTATCCCCAGGATGATCCTTGTGTGTCTCTCTCTTCCACACACCCCCACCCTCCTTGCCTCCCACCCCCCCTTCATTCATCCCTCCCACCCCTATCATTCTATTTTCTATTATAACCTTGTGGGGGGGGGAAGTCCCTTAAGAGACCTTCTCTTGGTCCCTTCCAGGTCTATTCTGATCGATCGGATACGGGGCAACCCGGAAGTCCATTTCCATGGCCCTCTCTCAACTTTTGCATCGTATAATATTTAAAAAAAGAGATTTAAGGCTCTAGAAAAAGCACAGAGAAAAGCATCAAAAGATGATCAAAGGCCCTATGAAGAACAGCTGTAAGATTTGGGTTTGGCCAGTCTATAAAGAAAAGGAGGACTAGGTGGGATATAGGATAGCAGTCTTCCAGTATTTGAGGGGCTGCCCCAAAGAAGGGGGGGGGGTTTCCACCTATTCTCCAAAGCCCCTGAAGGCAGGACAAGAAGCAACGGATGGAGACTCATCCAGGAGAGAAGCAACTTAGAACCAAGGAGAAATTTTCTAACCGTGAGGACAATTAACCAGCGGAACAACTTGCCACCAGAAGTTGTGAATGCTCCAACGCTGGAAGTTTTTTTTTTTTTATTGCAAAAGTTTTACAATTACATTTTCACCCCATTTTTCCCCCCCAAAGCCCCCCTAACCCTCCCCCCCTGACTTCCACAGAGTATAATCCCATCAAAATCCCCTTTTTTATAAAACTTGAACCCCCTCAAACCCCCTTATAATTTTTTATCTTCACAAAATTCATACATTTCTATTTTTATATAATACTTTCAATGAAAAGCTATTTGATACTTCCTAATTTGAGATTTGTTCTGCGCATAATCTATCCATTTTTTCCATTCCCATTCATAAGTCTGTTGTGAGCGATCTTTTTTTTTTTTTATATATAATTTTTATTAATATATTCTATGCACTAATACACAAATAAAATATACAATCCTGCCACCATGGTATAATATGATTACATTGTCCATAAGTATAAAATCATTCCTTTATACATACATATTTGCCACCATATATATATACATCATCATATATCTATTCTATCCCACCTTTTCTGGACCCAATCGTACCATACTTTCCAACTGTTATAAAATTCTGAATCTTTTTTTACCATTGATCAATCTAGTTAATCTATCTGATTCCGCACACTCATTAATTTTATATATTATTTTCAAATCCATCGGTAAGTATTGATTTTTCCACTCTTGCGCATACGCTAATCTTGCTGCAGTGATAATGTGAATCAACAAGAACCATATATCTGATTTAATATTCAAAGGTTTTGCCCCCAATAGGAAAATCTCAGGTCTTAATTCCAAATTAATCTGTGTAATTTCCAAAATCCATTGCCGTATTTTTTTTTATTTTTTTTTTTTCCAATATTTTGAGCGATCTTTTAAATATGCCGAAATCTTCGCCATCTCCGCAAAACTGGCCACCTTCAAAGTCCATTCTTCGATAGTGGGCAAAGCTTCATTTTTCCAATATTTACCTATCAATAATCTCGCTGCTGTTATACTGGAAGTTTTTTTTTTTAAAGGAGAGATCAGGCAACGCATTTGTCTGAAAGGTTGGACGAGAAGACCTCCGGGGTCCCTTCCGACTGTATTATTCTGGATTCTGCCTCCTCTTTGCCTCCCCGCTGGATTCTCTCCAGAGCTATTCTGGGACCCTTTCCTAACGCCAATGTGTTTATGAACCCAATAAACAAGGGCGGCCTTAATCCCGGCAGCAGCAGACGGGACCGAGATTAAGCCGGGTTGCAAAGGTTCTTGCCGGCGTGCGTGGGGCTTGTGTTTTTCGAACACGAGTAATTGGTTTATTCCTGAGGTAACTATATAAATAGCGAAAGGGGAAACGCTTCCTGTTCCAAAGCAAATAATGAACTGCCAGCAGGTTGGCATCTGGCCACCGAACGGCAAAAAGGACAGCCACGCATCAGGGGGCAGCTATGTGCAGCCGCCGGGCCTCCTCCTCCTCCTCCTCGCGAGCCGTCAAACTTGGCCCTTTCCCTGGAACTCCCTTCTCAAAGTGGGGGGGGGGGGGGCTTTCAATCAGAAGAGAGCCTTGGAAGGGACCTTAGAGGTCTTCTAGTCCACCCCCCCTGCTCAATCAGGAGACCCTAGGCCGTTTCAACCAACCAATCAGTCAGAATAGCCTTGGAAAGGGACCTTAGAGGTCTTCTAGTCCAGCCCCCCTTGCTCAATCAGGAGACCCTAGGCCGTTTCAACCAACCAATCAGTCAGAATAGCCTTGGAAAGGGACCTTAGAGGTCTTCTAGTCCACCCCCCCCTGCTCAATCAGGAGACCCTAGGCCGTTTCAACCAACCAATCAGTCAGAATAGCCTTGGAAAGGGCCCTTAGAGGTCTTCTAGTCCAGCCCCCCTGCTCAATCAGGAGACCCTAGGCCATTTCAACCAACCAATCAGTCAGAATAGCCTTGGAAAGGGACCTTAGAGGTCTTCTAGTCCAGCCCCCCTGCTCAATCAGGAGACCCTAGGCCGTTTCAAACCAACCAATCAGTCAGAATAGCCTTGGAAAGGGACCTTAGAGGTCTTCTAGTCCAGCCCCCCTGCTCAATCAGGAGACCCTAGGCCGTTTCAACCAACCAATCAGTCAGAATAGCCTTGGAAAGGGCCCTTAGAGGTCTTCTAGTCCAGCCCCCCTGCTCAATCAGGAGACCCTAGGCCATTTCAACCAACCAATCAGTCAGAATAGCCTTGGAAAGGGACCTTAGAGGTCTTCTAGTCCAGCCCCCCTGCTCAATCAGGAGACCCTAGGCCGTTTCAACCAACCAATCAGTCAGAATAGCCTTGGAAAGGGACCTTAGAGGTCTTCTAGTCCAGCCCCCCTGCTCAATCAGGAGACCCTAGGCCGTTTCAACCAACCAATCAGTCAGAATAGCCTTGGAAAGGGACCTTAGAGGTCTTCTAGTCCAGCCCCCCTGCTCAGTCAGGAGACCCTAGGCCGTTTCAACCAACCAATCAGTCAGAATAGCCTTGGAAAGGGACCTTAGAGGTCTTCTAGTCCAGCCCCCTACTCGGGCAGGAGACCATTTCAGAGGTGGCTGTCCAGTCTTTTCTTAAAAAAGCCTTAAACCTCCTTAAACCTTAAAAGTCTTAAAAACCTCCAGTGATGAAGCACCCCACGACTTCTGGTGGCAAGGAGTTCCACTGGTTCATTGTCCTCAACGGTCAGGAAATTCTTCCTTAGTTCTAGGTTGCTTCTCTGCTTGATTGGTTTCCATCCGTTGCTTCTTCTCCTGCCTTCTGGTGCTTTGGAGAATAGGTGGACCCTCCTCTTCTTTGGGGGCAGCCCCTAAGATATCGGAAGACTGCTCTCATGTCCCCCCCAGTCCTTCTTTTCATTAAACTAGACACCCCCAATTCCAGCAACCGTTCTTTATATGTTTTATCCTCCTGTCCATTAATCATCTTTGTCGCTCTTCTCTACGCAGGGGGTCAGACTATAAGACCTCCAAGGTCCCTTCCGACTCCGTGATTCAGTTTCCATCACCTCCCCCCTCTCCTCCTCCTGCAAGAGACCAGGATGCTCCCGATTCCCCCTTCCCCAAATTTTTCATTAACTCCAATTCCCACCCACCCCCCTCGTCACATTTTTCATTAACCCCTGATCCTCCCCCTCCCCAAATTCTTTTTTTCATAAACTCCAGTAGAGTCGCTCAGTTTTTTTTTCCCTCCCCCCCCCCCCCCGAAAGCTAGATTGGTTTTGGAATTAATGATTTTTTTTTCTTCTTCTCTTGCTGACCAAGCTGGGAAGTCTTCAACCCTCATCAACAATCATTAACCGGGGCACGGAAAGATTTGGGCTGCGCCCGGCTTCGTAAACTCACATTTTTTCCCCTTGCTTTCTTCCTTCCTTCCATGTCCTGTTGGCTTTTTATATCTTGAAAAGGACTGTTCGCTCTGGATTTTTTTTTTCCTGCTTTCCCCCCCCCCCCCCCCCAGAAATGCAAAACGATGCCCGTAATATCTATCTGGCTCGTAGCACTAGGACCGATTCTTATTTTATTCATATTTATATTCTTATTTTTTTATTTATTTACGTCTTTTTCCTCTGTACAGTTTTTAACTTCTACGACTGTAACTCACCCAGCGTGAGATAGGCGGCTAATAATTTTTACCAAGGAATAAATTCTACAGACAAAAATAACACTCAAGGCAGGGTAGCCGTCGACGTACGGCAGGAATGGAGCCCCAAAGGTCGGTTGTTAAGTGAGACATTTGTTAAACGAGCCTTGCCCCATTTTACGAATTTTCTCGCCGCGTTTGCTAAGCGAATTCCCCGCCGTTTTGAAATTAGCAACACCGTTGTTAAGTGAATCTTGACTTCGCTGGTCAGAAGGTCGCCAAAGGGGGAGGGGGAAAAAAATCACATGACCCCCAGTGCAACTGTCATAAGTACATGCCAGTTGCCAAGCTTTTGAATTTTGATCACGTGACACCGGGGAATGCCGCAACGGTCGTAATTGTGAAAAACGTAAATTTTTCATCAGGCGCTTTTTTTTCAGTGTCCTAACCGCAAACGCTCACGAAACAAATGATTGTAAATCAAGGATCGTCTCTATAACCGAAGGATTTACCAGCGATATTATTTAAAATGATCACCGACACTAACCAAATCTCTGCGTTTCTTGTTTTTAAACATCGCCAAAGGTTTTCCCCCTCCTTCATTTCTGGGAAATCTGTGCACCTCCCTGAAATCTTTTTCTTGTAAAAAAAGTTTAGCAGAAAGGTTCGAATCTATCTTGAAGCTTCAAATTGTTGTTTTGTTTTTTTTAATGTACAATTCCAGCCTAGCCTACCCAATTTTGTTTTGTAAGCATTTTTCTTCTCTTAACACAACACACTTTTGTTTAGTCTTTCCGAGAACACAAAGATCCTTGGGCCGACTTTTACCCCCAAATACCAATTTTTAAACATTATGCACATTGCAAGATCGTGCATTTAGGACGATTAATCAGACTTCCCACGATGCAGGACCGTTTGCATCCAGTGCAGGCAAAATATTTCTTTAAAGAAGGAAAATGCATACATTCCTCTTTTTTTTCCCCCGTATATATATATTTTTTCCCTTTTCTTTGCCTCGTCGGGCGCCTCTCCTCAACTCCGACTTAGCCGAGACGATTTTCCGAGGAAATTTCTGAATTGAACAATGTTTTTTTTTTTTCTGTTTGCATTATTTGCTGAACTAGTTAAAAAAAAAAAAGGACAAGTAAAACCAAAGAAGTAAAATAAAAAAATCGGCAAAAGTTTTGTGCTGGGAACGGTGAAAATGTCGTATTGATTTTTTAAAATGGATTATTTATTTATTTATTTATTGGTTCTATTTATATGCCGCCCTTTTCCGGAGACTCAGGGCGGCTTACAATGCGTTAAGCAATATGTAGAATTATGTAGAATAGAATGGAGAAGAGAAGAGAAGAAAAAATAGAAGAAAAAAGGAGAGAAGAGGAAAAGAGGAGAAGAGAAAAGAGAATAGAAGATGGAATGGAATGGAATGGAATGGAATGGAATGGAATGGAATGGAATGGAATAGAATAGAATAGAATAGAATAGAATAGAATAGAATAGAATAGAATAGAATAAAATAGAAATAGAAATAGAAATAGAAATAGAAATAGAAATAGAAATAGAAATAGAAATAGAAATAGAAATAGAAAAGGATAAGGATTAGAGAATAGAATAGAATAGAATAGAATAGAATAGAATAGAATAGAATAGAATAGAATAGAATAAACAGAGTTCGAAGGGACCTTGGAGGTCGTCTAGTCCAGCCCCCTGCTTAGGCAGGAAACCCTATCCCATTTGTCTGAAAATGTATATATATATATATATTCTCTTGATTTTTATTCTGCTGAAACTGCCTAGACTCATGCTGGCCAATTCCTAGTTAGTCAATTGCTCACGCTGGTTAATTGCATCTTAATCCATTGACACGTTAAAGTCGATTTGCATGTTGGACCATCGCACATTTAAGTTAATTTCATTTTTAACACCGTCTGGAGTTTCTGGCGAGAAATAGGCCATGCTGCTGTAACCAGATTCCTGCCCCCGAGAAGGTGAACTGGACTAGATGACCTCCAAAGTCCCTTCTGGGATGCTACGCCTTCGTTCTAGATCTGCCTGCGCATTCAGTTACACGAAAGAGAGCCAAGAACCGGGTTACACAAACACTTCCTCCGTCCCTCGTTGGTTTCACCGGGCATCGCGGCTTCCCTGCTCCGTAAACCGTGGTTTGCAAACCATCGCGTAGCCAGCTTCGCACAACAACATGGACTTCCTTCCCACCAAAGGTGTGAACGCAGCCGTATATTTTCAACCCAAGTTGCTCCGTCCCTTAATGCTCGCTTTGTCGTTTTGAGCCTCTCGGTTTTTTTTGACTCTGCGGGAGAAACGGAAAAAGAAGACCAAAGCAAATATATTTCTGCCGAAAACAAGCAAGCAAAACAACTTTTCGCACAGACGCAGGCACCCCTGCCTGGCTGTTGATGTCAGACAAATTGCAAACACAACACATTTTGCTCGCTCGGATCCCGCTCTCTTGTCCCGTTTTCCTCCCCCCACCCCGACTCCCCACCTCCGTGGGTTGGGCCACGGGCCACGCTCGGATTTCTGCAGGGAAACGTCCCCCGCCAGCTGAAAAATTCGACCTTGCTGGGATCCGCCATTTGTTCCTAACTCCCCTTTTCCCCCCCTCCCCCCCAGTGCCATTGTATCCTTGAAGGGTCACTAAATGAACTGTCGTAAGTCGAGGATTACTTAGAATGTGGGTGTATAGACACAGTTTTGTATTTATTTCTTTTGTCGTGGTCATGTACTGTATATTGGAGGAGGTGGTGATCCCTTTGAGAGCTGTATGCCACGAAATTTCACTTTAATGTATGCCGATTAGTACAATGAAGTTATTTATTCTATTCTATTCTATTCTATTCTATTCTATTCTATTCTATTCTATTCTATTCTATTCTATTCTATATTTTCTATTCTATTCCTATTCTATATTTTATATTCTATTCTATTCCTATTCTATATTTTCTATTCTATTTTCTATTCTATTTTTTATATTCTATTCTTTCTACATTCTATTCTACGTTCTACTCTATTCTATATTTTATATTTTATATTCTATTCTATTTTTATATTCTATTCCCTATTCTGTATTTTATATTCTATTCTATATTTTATATTCTATTCTATTCTTTCTACATTCTATTCTATATTTTATATTCTGTTCTATATTTTACATTCTATTCGATATTTTCTATTCGATATTTTCTATATTCTATATTCTATTCTATATTTTGTATTCTATTTTATATTCTATAATCTGTTCTATATTTTATATTCCATTCTATTCTGTATTCTCTTCTCTTCTATATTCTCTTCTATATTTTATATTCTCTTCTATATGTTATATTCAATTCTATGTTCTATTCTATTCTATTCTATATTTTATATTCTACTCTATATTTTATATTCTATTTTTTCTACATTCTATTCTATATTTTATATTCTATTCCATATTTTATGTTCTGTTCTGTTCTATTCTATTCTATTCTATTCTATTCTATTCTATTCTATTCTATTCTATTCCTATTCCTATTCCTATTCCTATTCCTATTCTATATTTTATATTCAATGCTACAAATTTATATTCAATTCTATATTTTATATTCTATTCTAGTTTCGATTCGATTCGATTCTGTATACCTATACCTACCTGTATATCATTCTTCAAAAGGCCCATTGCCGACCACGAAGGGCAGCGAGATTTGCGAGCACCCCGTTACTCGGTAGCAGCACCCTGCGGCGTGCTGCAGGTCGTTCCCCCCCCACCCCACAATGCCCAGAGACCCCCGATTCAGGTCCCCATGGGGTCTTTCCAACACAATTCGGAACCCTGGGCCTGGGACCCTCGGGGTGGGGGTGGGGGTGGGAAACCATGGGAGGGGTGGGTGGGGGTGTCCCCCCCTCCCTCCCCCCCTCCCTCCGGCCTGTCCCGTCTCCTCATCTTCCCTGTCGGATTAACCGGGATCTCTTCTCGCAACTGCAGGGTTGAAAAAGGAACTCGGGAGCTTCCCAGACAACACAACAATAATCTATTTTCGGCCAGGCCGCGTAAAACCTTCCCGGCCTGGAAAATGTGACACGCGCCCCCCCCGATTGCCTTTTGTATGGGCTCATCCCCCCGCCCCCGAAAAACTCTTAATTAACGGCCTGTCCTGTAACGAAGAAGTCCATTAATAAAAAGAATAATTATGCAGAAGGATTAGGCGGGTTTATAGCGGGAGCCGGGGTGGGGGGGAACAGGTGGCGGGTAGAATGTTCGTCCGTCTCGCCGGATGGACGAGCCGAAAGGCCAGTTCCCTCCGTGACTGGCCCAAGGGGATAATTTGACGGACGGACAAACAGACAGATGGGGGTCCTGTCCTTTGATGCCACACACACACACACACACACAGACACACAAACCAACCACGTCTAAGCCATGACCTTCCTACACTGGCTTGACTTTGGGACAATGCAATTGTTGTAACACGCGACAATTTTTTCCCCTTTTTTCTGCAAGAAACTGCCAACCCCCCCCCTCCCCACCCAACTCCCGCAAGGACTATCTGTAAAGGCAATCCTCGACTTACGACAGTTCACTTAGTGAACGGTTCGAAGTTTACAACGGCACTGGGAAAAAGGGGCTTTTTTTTTTTTTCCACACTTAACGACCGTTGCGGCTTTCCCCGTGACTATGTGATTTACATTCAGATGCTCGATGACTGACTCGTACTTACGATGGTCTCAAATGTCGGGGCAAACCTCACTTTAGGAATGGTCCCTTAGCCATCAGAAGGAAATTGGGAGAGTTGGAAGGGAACCTCAGAGGTCATCAAGTCTGACCCCCGCGCACACTGCGCCGTTCCTCTGGTGTTTCCCAACCTTGTTAAACTCTCTGACATTGGGGGGGGGACTCCAAAATCCCAGAATCCTCCAGCCGGTCACGTGGTCAAAATTCAGACGCTTGGCAAGTGACTCGTATTTATGACGCTCTCTCACGGTTCCCCCTTTGGCGACCTTCCAACCGGCGAAGTCAATGGGGGAAGCCAGGTCCGCTCAACAACTGGGCGACTAACTTATCGACGGCAGGGATTCCTCTTGCCGACGGTTGGATAGAAAAGGTTGCAAAAGCGGGGGCCAAAATTCACGGCCGTCTCGCTTAACAACCGGAACCGGCTCCCTTGTGGTCGTAAGTCGAGGACCACTTGTCAATCTGGCCGGGCAAACCTCCAATAAGTCACTTAACGAACGTGTCGCTCGGCAACAAAAGAAAGTTTGGCTCCCTTGTCGTAAATCGAGGACCGCCTTATAGATAAGGAGGGGCAAACTTTCCACAAGTCGACATTTAACCGACGTCTCGCTTAGCAACTGATATTTTCAGCTCCTTTGGCAGAGGGGGGGGGGGAGGCGTCCTAATTCGAAGGCCCGCCCGCATCAATAGTCCTCATTCAACGGCTGTGCCGCCAAACTTCGGACTTAGCTCGGGTTAAAGGCCTTAAAATTTTAATTTAATTTCGAGAAGGAATCTCTCCCTTTTGCAACCTCCCCGCGGATTCGTACAAGCCGAGATGATCCGGCCTCCTGGTTTCATGCAAGCTCAGGAAACGGGTGTGAATTCCGATCCCGGCGTGCCAATCAGTCCGAAAAAGCCAGCGCCGCCGTATTAACTGCAGAAATCTGTAATTCTATCTAGCTGGAATGTAGTATTTCCAGCTTTCGGGTTGCACTTGGGCAAAAAGACAGCGCGAGGATGCTGTATACCTGGGCCTAGCCCCGCCCCCTCCTCTTTCTGGCTCCGCCCACCGAACCCCACCTAGCGCTCTCTCTCTCTCTGCCAGCTCGGGAAGGTGTGGGACTGAACCTGTTTGTAGGCTCAGTCCCAAGGGTGGGGTCCTGGCTTCTGAATTTAATTTGAATTTAATTCCAGGTTTGTTTTTTTCTTGGTGGGGGCGGAGAAGAGCTCTCAAACGTTCTCAGGAAGCTTCAGAAACCGCAGCCGGGCAGTCCTCGGCTTACGACCGATTCATTTAGCGACCACGGCAGCGAAGACAAAGGGGCTTCTCGCTGGTTCTCGCGCGTAACGACTGTCTCGGCACCCTCCCAGGGTTACGTGATACAAGGAACGAGAGAGAGAGAGAGAGAAAGAGAAAAAAAAAATCACACTCTGGGGAATCCTCGATTTACGACGGTCCATTTAGTGACCGAAGTTACCCCGGCACTGAAGAAAAAGAGACTTTTTCGCCTGTCCTCGCGCGTAACGACCGTCTCAGGATGCCCAGGGTTACGTGATCCAAGGAATGGAGAAAAAAAAAAATCATACTCCAGGGGATCCTCGATTTATGATGGTTCATTTAGTGACGGAAGTTACAACGGCACTGAAGAAAAGGGGACTTCTCGCCGGTCCTCACGCATAATGACCGTCTCAGGACATGATCCAAAGAACGGGGGGTGGGGGTGAAATCGTCATCCAGGGAGTCCTCAACTTACAATGGTTCACTTAGCGACCATTGGAAGTTAGAACGGGACTGAAAAAAAAAATTACTTCTGACCGGTCTTCGCGCGTTACAACCGTCTCGGCATCCCCGGGGTCACGTGATCAAAATTTGAGAGCTTCTATTTACGACGGTTGCAAGATCACGTGGTCGCTAAAGGCAACCTGGGGAATGCTGGGTGGGGAACCGGCGACGTGCTGGCTGGAGGATTCTGGGGTTTGGAGTCCGTCTGCCCGTCCCCCGTCGTAAAGTTTGACAAGGTTGGGAAACACCGGAGGAACGGTGTAGCGAATCCCGCAGTGTGCGCGGGGTCAGACTTGATGACCTCTGAGGTCCCTTCCAACTCTCCCGATTTCCCTCCGATCGCTAAGGGAGACATTCCTTAAGGGAGCTCAATTTTTTTTGCTTTGTTTTTTTTTTAATTTTAAATCAGCTTTTGAGAGACCACCGAACCGGTCGTCGAAATTCCAACGTCTGCCAGCCCTTTTATTATTATTATCATTATTATTCTCATTTTTTATTTTTATTTTATTTTTATTTTTTTGTTTTAAATAAGCTTTTGAGAGACCACCGAACCGGTCGTCAAAATCCAGCGTCTGCCAGCCCTTTTATTATTATTATCATTATTATTCTCATTTTTTATTTTTTATTTTTGTTTTGTTTTGTTTTGCAGACAAAATTAAACTCTGCAGCCCAAACTTTTCTCTTTTCTTCCATCCTCCCACAAACTCTGGCCTTGATCTCTTTGCCAAAGGAAGCAACGCAACAGCTGGTTGTCAGCGAGCAGCGATGAGTCAAATGTTGGCGCTGTGTTTGCGTTTGTGCGAACAAGCAATGGCCCCACGGCCAGGAGCAGAGTCGAAGAGAAGCCCGGGGGATCTTGGAAAGGAGAGGGGCCCTGAAGGTCCTCTAGTCCAACCCCGCAAGAGCCAGGAGTCTTCATGCCATCCACTTGCTTGTCGAGAACTTCCGACGATTTAAACTGACGGATTGTTCTCAAAGTCAGGAAATTTCCTCTTTATTTCCGGGTTGGGTTTCCCACCGAGGGGGATTCTGCCCCATCGTTTCTTATCCTGCCCTCGGGTGCTTTTCGGAGCCCTTCTTCTTATGGGGCAGCCCTTCAAGGATTGGAAGACGGGGAGGAAGGAAGGACGAAAAGGGAGGAAGGGAGGGATGGAAGAAGGAAGGAAGGAAGAAGTGGGAGGGAGGGAGGAAGGAGAAAGGGAAGGAAGGGTATGGAAGAAGAAAAGGAAGAGGGGAAGGGAGGGCCAAAATTATGGGCTCATCTCGGACCAGCCAAAATTATGGGCTCGTCTCAGATCATCCAGGATTATGGGCTCATCTCGGACTAGCCAAAATTATGGGCTCATCTCAGACAAACCAGGATTATGGGCTCATCTCAGATCATCCAGGATTATGGGCTCATCTCGGACAAATCAGGATTATGTGTTTATCTGAGACCAGCCAGGATTATGGGCTCATCTCAGATCATCCAGGATTATGGGCTCATCTCGGACAAATCAGGATTATGTGTTTATCTGAGACCAGCCAGGATTATGGGCTCATCTCGGACTAGCCAAAATTATGGGCTCATCTCGGACAAACCAGGATTATGGGCTCATCTCAGACAAACCAGGATTATGGGCTCATCTCAGATCAGCCAGGATTGTGGGCTCATCTCGGACAAACCAGGATTATGTGTTTATCTGGGACCAGCCAGGATTATGTGTTTATCTGAGACCAGCCAGGATTATGGGCTCATCTCGGACTAGCCAAAATTATGGGCTCATCTCAGACAAACCAGGATTATGGGCTCATCTCAGATCAGCCAGGATTGTGGGCTCATCTCGGACAAACCAGGATTATGTGTTTATCTGGGACCAGCCAGGATTATGTGTTTATCTGAGACCAGCCAGGATTATGGGCTCATCTCGGACTAGCCAAAATTATGGGCTCATTTTAGACAAACCAGGATTATGGGCTCATCTCAGATCAGCCAGGATTGTGGGCTCATCTCGGACAAACCAGGATTATGTGTTTATCTGGAACCAGCCAGGATTATGGGCTCATCCAGCTCCATCCCTCTGGTCCTCTTCTGGTCTTCAAAGGGCCTCCCAGCCTTTCCCCCCCCCCCCAACCCTTCCTAGCGGGAGACCCTACCTCCCCACGGAGTCGAGTCTTCTTCTGGAATGCGAAGGCCGAGAAGAGCTTTTCAAGTTCAGCCAAAAATCACAGTCGGTTGAGGTCAACCTCGGACGAAGAAATACTGCGGCCAAAGGTCCCCTCCCTCCGGTCGCAGATGACTTTGAGGGAGCATCAAAGGGACCGGCCGGCCGGCGGTGGGAGGGGGGGGGGCACCAAGGCCAGGGAGCCAAACCCCACCCCTCCTCCTCAACTCAAAACAACCCCCAGACAGATGGCAGTCCGGCCTGGCCTGGCCTAGAAGCCCCCCCCCCCCCATCTCCTTCCTCGTCCCGCTTTCCACCATCCGACGTTCTCCAAAGGCCCAAAGAAGGCAGGAGAAGGAGCAACGGATGGAAACTCACCCAGGAGAGAGAAGCAGCCTGGCATTAAGGAGAAACTTCCTGATAGTGACCGACAATTAGCCAGTGGAACAGCTGGCCACCAGAAATTGTGGTTGCTCCATCACTGGAGGTTTTTAAAGAAGAGATTGGACATTCCGTTTGTCCGGAATGATATATAAGGCCTCGTGCTTGAGTAGGGCGTTGGACTAGAGGACCTCCAAGGTCCCTTTCAGCCGTAGGATTCTATGATTCTGAAATAGATAAGATCCATCACAGGCAGACGGAGGGAGGGAGGGAGGGAGGGAGGGAGGGATGGATGGATAGATAGATAGATAGATAGATAGATAGATAGATATGGATGGATGGATGGACAGATAAATAGAGATAGATAAGAGATAGATAGATGATAGATAGATAGATAGAGATGGATGGATGGATGGATGGACAGATATATATAGAGAGAGATAAGAGAAAGGGATGGATGGATGGACAGATAGAGATAGATTAGATAGATAGATAGATAGATAGATAGATAGATAGATAGATAGATAGATATGGATGGATGGACAGATAGAGACAGATAGAGAGAGAGAGATGGATGGACAGATAGAGATAGATGATAGATAGATAGATAGATAGATAGATAGATAGATAGATAGATAGATATGGATGGACAGATAGAGACAGATAGAGAGAGAGAGATGGATGGACAGATAGAGATAGATGATAGATAGATAGATAGATAGATAGATAGATAGATAGATAGATAGAGATGGATGGACAGATAGAGATAGATAGATTGATATGGATGGACAGATAGAGATAGATAGATAAGAGAAGAGAGATGGATGGACAGACAGAGATAGATGATAGATAGATAGATAGATAGATAGATAAGAGATAGATAGATAGATAGATAGATAGATAGATAGATAGATAGATAGATAGATAGATATGATGATGATGGATGGATGGATGGATGGATGAATAGACAGACAGATGAGAGAGAGAGGGAGGATACATGACAGAGGGAGGAAGGGAAGGAGGAATGGATGGATGGATGGATGGATGGATGGATGGAACAATTGGCCTCCAGAAGTTGTCAATGCTCCAGCACTGGAGGTTTTGAAGAAGAGATTGGACAACACCTTTGACTGAAACGGCATAGGGTTTCCTGCTCGAGCAGGGGGTTGGACTAGAAGACCTCTAGGGTCCCTTCCAACTCGGTTATTCTATGAAGTGGTGGGTGGCCTCCATGCCTTGCGAAGAGAAAGCTTAGGGGTGACATAATAGCAGCGCTCCAATATCTGAGGGGCTGCCCCCCAAAAAAGAAGGAGTCAAGCTATTCTCCAAAGCCCCTGAAGGCAGGACAAGAAGCGACGGGTGGAAACGAACCAAGGAGAGAAGCAACCTAGAACTAAGGAAAAAAATTTCCTGACAGTGAGGACAATTCATCAGTGGAACTCCTTGCCACCGGAAATTGTGGGGGCTTCATCCCCCACAAAGGATCACAATTCGCTAAAATGCAAGGAGCCATCCTTGAAATAATTCCAATGAAATAAAGATGGCTTCCAAAGATTTTGGCCGTTATCCTGAATCTTCTTTTTCGGCCGCTGGGTTGTGCGAACGGGTGGGGTAGGGGGGGCTTCGGCCCTGCAAATTTCCGAGGGAGCAAGGCCCCTCGGGGTGAGCTGGATAAGCTCAGGGGTGCCCACTCCCGCACGGGGGGGGATACGTTTGCCGAAACCAGGCGGCCTCTCAAGAAGCCACGTCTCGGCTGAGTTGCCGACGGGAAACGCTGATCAAAGCGAGGTTTAGCTTTCCATTCGTTATCTCGGGTTTGGGTGGCTTGTCGGAGAGACTCCAGGAAGCCGAGTTTGGAAACATCGGGGTGGCGGGGGGGGGGGTGGGGTGTCCAGGAAGGTATATGCAGACTTTTCTGCAAATCGGGGTCACTTGAAGATGGCTGGAACTTCCAGAACTTTCCGATTTGCACAACGGTCCTGCGGAGTAGGCCGGGCTGAAAGAAGGGCTGGCAAGAGACCAAGCCAGGAGTTTTTTTCTGGCTTTCTTACAGGTCGGTTTGAGAAGGGGGGGAAAAACAAAATTTCCATTGCAACCCTGGTTTTGTTATTCTGTGTTTGGCTTCCTCTGTTCTCTCTTTTCCTTCCCTCTCCTTCCTTCCTCCCTTCCTTCCTTCCTTCCTTCCTTCCTTATTCCATTCCATTCCATTCTTCTCTCTTCCTTTCTTTTCCTTTCTTTCCTTCCTTCCTCCCTTCCTCCATTCCATTCCATTCTTCTCTCTTCCTTTCCTTTCCTTTCCTTTCCTTTCCTTTCCTTTCCTTTCCTTTCCTTTCCTTTCCTTTCCTCTTTCCATTCCATTCTTCTCTCTTTCTTTCCTTTCTTTTCCTTTCCTTCCTTCCTTCCATTCCATTCTATTCCATTCTTCTCTCTTCCTTTCCTTTCCTTTCCTTTCCTTTCCTTTCCTTTCCTTTCCTTTCCTTTCCTTTCCTTTCCTTCCTTCCTTCCTCTATTCCATTCCATTCTTCTCTCTTCCTTTCCTTCCTCCTCCTTTTCCTTCCCTCTTTCCTTCTTTCCTTTTATCTTCCTTCCCTCCCTCCTTTTTATTCCCCCTTTCCCTTTTCCCCTTCCTTTTATCCTTCCCTCTCCTTCCTTCCCTCTCCCTCTCTCCTTGCCTCTTCTCTGTGCTCCTTTCCTTTCCTTTCCTTTCCTTTCCTTTCCTTTCCTTTCCTTTCCTTTCCTTTCCTTTCCTTTCTCCTTCCCTTCCCTCTTCATCCTTTCCTTTACTTCCCTTCCCTTCCCTTCTTCTATCTTCCTTTCCTGTCCTTTCTATTCTCCTTCCCTTCTCTCTTTCTTCCCTTCCCTCTTCATCCTTTCCTTCCCTTCTTCTATCTTCCTTTCCTTTCCTTTCCTTTCCTTTCCTTTCCTTTCCTTTCCTTTCCTTTCTCCTTCCCTTCCCTCTTCATCCTTTCCTTTCCTTCCCTTCCCTTCCCTTCCCTTCTTCTATCTTCCTTTCCTTTCCTTTCTATTCTCCTTCCCTTCTCTCTTTCTTCCCTTCCCTCTTCATCCTTTCCTTCCCTTCCCTCTATCTTCCTTTCCTTTCCTTTCCTTTCCTTTCCTTTCCTTTCCTTTCCTTTCCTTTCCTTTCCTTTCCTTTCCTTTCCTTTCCTTTCCTTTCCTTCCCTTCCCTTCCCTTCCCTTCTTTTTTCCCCTCTCCTCTCCTCACTTAACCTCCATCTCGCTTCACAACAGAGATCTTAAGTTCAATTGCGGCCATAAGTCAAGAGTTACCTGTAACACACCTCTGAAAATTCAGCATTTCCTCCCCCCACTTTTTTTTTTAAATTGCCTTAAGGTCTCCTGTCTTGGCTCGGGGTTGGACTAGAAGACCTCCAAAGTCCCCTTCCTGCCCTTTACCTCCCATTTTTTTTTAACTTCACCTTTGCAAAAGGGGACAGGGAGGAAATAAAATCATAATAAAAGAACACATTCTTTAGGCAATATTGCATTTTTTGCGGGGGGGGGAAGGGGGGAAATCCAAGCTTGGCCTTCCTCCAGCCGTGCCCCATCCTCGCTGCCTCCGCCTTACCTGTTCCAGGTGAGTCCCTCCGCGGCCCCCACACCCTGGGCCTCACCCTTTGTATTCCCAGGCCTGCCTTGCCGTGACTTGTTCAGGTGAATGCCGCAAAAAAAAAAAAAAAAAAAAAAATAAATTGCTCCAGGTAACATTCCTGGGCCAGAAATATTTGGGTAATGTAGCGACGGATGGAGAACGGAGGGGAGAGCTTGTGTGTTTCTGTTGTGTTGTGTGAGTGTGTGTGTGTGTGGATTCTCCCTGACTCATGCCGTGCAGGTAGGTTAAGATGCTAAGGAATGCAGCTATGGGGCTTGAATTGACCCCCCCCCGGGGGGAATGTCTGCCCCACGCCAGGCGGTGAGTGGAGGATGGGTGGGTGGGGGGTCTCCCCAGCAAGGAAGGGTCTTTCTCTCTCTCTCCCCTGCCCACCCTTCCCCTCTCCCTCCCTTTTCTCTCCTTCCCTTCCCTTCTTTCTCTCTCTCCCTCTCTCTCTTCTTCCTTCCTTGCCTCCTTCTCTCCTTCCCTCCCTCCCTCTCTTCTTCCTTCCTTCCCTTCTTTTTTCTTCCTCCCTCCCACCCTCTCTTCTTCCTTTTCCTTCCCTCCTTCTTCCCTCCCTCCCTCTCTTCTTCCCTCCATTTTTCTTCGTCCCTCCCTCCATCTTCTTTCTTCCCTCCCTTCTTCTTTCTTCCTCCCTCCCTCCCTTCTTCCTTCCTTCCTTCCTTCTTCCCTCCCTCCCTCTCTTCTTCCCTCCCTTTTTCTTCCTCCCTCCCTCCCTTTTCTTTCTTCCCTCCCTTCTTCTTTCTTCCTCCCTCCCTCTCTTCTTCCTTCCCTCCTTCTTCCCTCCCTCCCTTTTTCTTCCTCCCTCTCTTTTTCTTCCTCCCTCCCTCCCTCTCTTCTTCCTTCCCTCCTTCTTCCCTCCCTCCCTCTCTTCTTCCCTCCCTTTTTCTTCCTTCTTCCCTCCTCTTCCTCCTTCCCTCCCTTCTCCTTTCTTCCCCCCTCCCTCTCTTCTTCCTTCCCTCCTTCTTCCCTCCCTCCCTCTCTTCTTCCCTCCCTTTTTCTTCCTCCCTCCCTCTCCCCTTCCTTCCTTCCTTCCTTCCTTCCTTCCTTCCTTCCTTCCTTCCTTCCTTCTCCTTCCCTCCCTCCCTCTTTTCTTCCTTCCCTCCCTCTTCTTCGTTCCTTCTTTCCTTCCCTCCCTTGGAGAGCTTTGAAGACACCCCCCCCCCCGAAAGGGCGGCCTTGAAGACCGAAAAGCACCAAGTTCCAAGCTTCACCCCCTCCTTCCACCTTGAAAAAAGTTGGAGAGTTCAACACCAGGCATGAATTCTTCTGCAAATTCAGGTGGAACAGGTTGAAATCCACCCGGTAGAGCTTAAATCGTTTGTTTGTTTGTTTGTTTTTTAAATAAAAGTTTTTTATTTTTTATTTCTATCGTGGTGTGAACAGTGTGGGACCAGGGTTACATTTTAGTACAAATAAAAGCAGTTCGATCCTGACTCATGGTTGACTCAGCCTACCGTCCTTCCTTCCGAGGCCGGTAAAACGAGGACCCGGATTGTTGGGGGCGGCGGTGGGGGGGGGCATAGGCTGACTCTGTAACCCGCTTAAGAGAGGGCCGTGAAGCCCTGTGAAGCGGTCTATAAGTCTTAAGGGCTAAGCGGTGAGAATGCAGGATTGCAGGCTCGCTCCGCCGGCTGCGAGCAGTTCGATCCTGACCGTCTCAAGCTCGACTCGGGTCTTTCCGTCCTTCCTGCCGAGGTCGGTAAAACGAGGACCCCGATGGTAGTTGTTTTGGGCGATACGCCGACTCCGTATCCCGCTTAAAAAAAGAGGGCCGTGAAGCGGTATATAAGTCTTGCGAATGGCTGCCCATCCAAACTGCAAGCTGCCCATCCCAGAGCTGCCCATCCAATCTGCAAGCTGCCCACCCCGGAACTGCCCATCCGATCTGCAAGCTGCCCACCCCGGAGCTGCCCATCCGATCTGCAAGCTGCCCACCCCGGAGCTGCCCATCCGATCTGCAAGCTGCCCACCCTGGAGCTGCCCATCCGATCTGCAAGCTGCCCACCCCGGAGCTGCCCATCCGAACTGCAAGCTGCCCACCCTGGAGCTGCCCATCCGAACTGCAAGCTGCCCACCCCGGAGCTGCCCATCCGATCTGCAAGCTGCCCATCCCGGAGCTGCCCATCCGATCTGCAAGCTGCCCATCCCGGAGCTGCCCATCCAAACTGCAAGCTGCCCATCCCGGAGCTGCCCATCCGATCTGCAAGCTGCCCATCCCGGAGCTGCCCATCTGAACTGCAAGTTGCCCATCCCCGGAGCTGCCCATCTGAACTGCAAGCTGCCCATCCCGGAGCTGCCCATCTGAACTGCAAGCTGCCCATCCCGGAGCTGCCCATCCGATCTGCAAGCTGCCCATCCCCGGAGCTGCCCATCTGAACTGCAAGTTGCCCATCCCGGAGCTGCCCATCCGAACTGCAAGCTGCCCATCCCGGAGCTGCCCATCCGATCTGCAAGCTGCCCATCCCGGAGCTGCCCATCCAAACTGCAAGCTGCCCATCCCGGAGCTGCCCATCCGATCTGCAAGCTGCCCATCCCGGAGCTGCCCATCCAAACTGCAAGTTGCCCATCCCGGAGCTGCCCATCCGAACTGCAAGCTGCCCATCCCGGAGCTGCCCATCCGAACTGCAAGCTGCCCACCCTGGAGCTGCCCATCCGAACTGCAAGCTGCCCATCCCGGAGCTGCCCATCCGAACTGCAAGCCGCTGCCCGCTTTCCCAAGGTGTTTTTTCCGCTGGCTAGCCAAGGAGTCTGGCATCTCCTTAAGCCTGCCGGACGGATAACTTGCCCGGGGGTTGAAATGACAGGAAGCCCGGGCATTTGGAGACACAGCTCTCATTCACCCCATCCCGTAACCGGAGAAGGAGCGCGGAGGCCGGCCGGGGATTAGCAAAAGTCATTAGCTTCTCTCCCCCCCCAACCACCATCACCAACACCGCCCGGTCCCCCCCCCCTCGGCTCCCAGAAGGATTGAGGGGTGAGGTCTTCTTTCCGGGGAGGGGGACGGAGGAGGAAAGGGAGGGGGCACCCAGGAGCGACAAGGGTCCACAAGGGCCCGAGAAGAAGGCCCCGAAGTCTGCCTTGCTTCTGGTCACCAGACACAAGAGGGGGGGGTGTCCAGGTTTTGGAGGGTGCCTTGTTTTCTCCCCCCCACACCCCAAATTTACCTTGCCCCATTTCCACCCCAGTGGTGTTTTGAAATTGGGTGGATGGGGAAGTTGTCAGTGGCTGGCTTGCTTGCTTCCTTCCTCGTTTCTTTCTCTCTCTCTCACTTTCTTTCTCTCTCTCCCCCCTCCCCTCCCTTTTCTCTCCTTCCCTTCCCTTCTTTCTCTGTCTCCTTCTCTCTCCCTCTCTCTCTTCTTCCTTCCTTGCCTCCTTCTCTCCTTCCCTCCCTCCCTTTCTTCCTTCCCACCTTCTTCTTTCTTCCTCCATTTCTTCTTCCTTCCTCTTCCTTCCTTCCCTCTCTTCTACCCTCCCTTCTTTTCTTCCTCCCTCCCTCTCTTCTTCCTTCCTTCTTTCCTTCCTTCTCCTTCCCTCCCTCCCTTCTCCTTTCTTCCTTCCTCCCCTCCCTCTTCTTCCTTCCCTCCCTTCCTTTCTCCTTCCTTCCTTCCCTTCCTCTTCTTCCTTCCTTCCCTCCTTCTCTTCTCCTTCCTTCCCTCCCTCTTCTTCCTTCCTTTCCTCCCTCCCTCCCTCTCTTCTTCCCTCCCTTTTTTTTCCTCCCTCCCTCCCTCCCTCTTCTTCCTTCCTTCCTTCCTTCCTTCCTTCCTTCCTTCCTTCCTTCCTTCCTTCCCTTCCCTTCCCTTCCCTTCCCTTCCCTTCCCTTCCCTTCCCTTCCCTCCCTGCCTCCCTTCCTCTCTTCTCCCCTCCCTCCCTTCTTCTTTCTTCCTCCCTCCTTCCCTCCCTCCCTCGGAAAGAAAATCATCAACTATAAATTCATACAAATCTACTTGCTGGATAAAGAGCCTCTTTTAAAAACAGCTATTTTCTTAGCTCCTTGCTTAAATATAGCACTTGTGACCCAAATACGAATCCTTACGTATAAAGCATAAAGTGTATAATTCTATAAAGTATATAAAGTGAATTTTTTTTAAAAAAAATCCCAAAGAGTTGGGCTCCCAGGACACAGCCACATCCAGGCTATTCCGTCTTTTCCCACATGAAAATTCATATTCTGGTTCTTTCTCTAAAAGTTTGCTGGCACGAGGAGTGAGCCAACGACCTTGGACCAAACTTTCCCCTCTTGCCGGTTTTTTAAAAAAACAAGGCAAGGTGTTTAAAATCAGAACCGCCCCGAAAATTCTTTAAAAATTCTCTTGGGGGAGGCTGAGCCAGGCGGGCATTTTTCGTCTGGGAAAGCCAAAATTCCCCCCCCCCACCTCCCCGAGAACACAAAAGTGGGCAGCGATTACAGGATGCTCAGCGTTGAAGGTCACAGATTATCATGCAAAGATACGGATGGAGGGAAAAACACAAAAACAACAAAAAATAAAAATAAAATAAATCCTCCATGAGAAACTTCGGAATGATTTCCCACCCTGAATTCTCAGCCTCTGAGTTAAAACAAAACAAAACTCCTGAATTTCATAAAAAAAATGAGAAGCTCAATTCGACACTCGTTTCAAGAAGACCAAAGTCGGGGTCAAATTCAAAGCGATTTAATTGGGCGGCCATTTGTCTGAAATGGCACGGGGTTTCCCCCCTGAGTAGGGGGTTGGACTAGAAGACCTCCAAAGTCCCTTCCAACTCTTGTTTATATACTATAAACCCAGATCAACGAATCCATGGAATGACTTGTCTCTGGAAGTTATGGATGCTCCATCCCTGGAGGTTTTCAAGAAGAGATTGGACAGCCATTTTTGACCAGGATGGTATAAGATCTCCTGCCATGTCCCTTCCAATTCTCAGAATGTGTGAACTTCAACTCCCAGAATCCTCACTAGCTGGGGAATTCTGGGCGTTGAAGTCCACCCATCTTCAAGGTGGAGAACCTTCTTGCAGGCCTTCAACCATTGATGGTCTCACCTCTGGAACCACCAGCGTTGACCACTTGTTGACTTCCGATGATGGAATCTTCCACCACTCTTCCTATCATGGATCCAGACACACTCCAAGGCCTTCTGGGATATTGATAGGCTGGGGAATTCTGGGCGTTGAAGTCCACCCCATCTTCAAGGTGGAAAATCCTGATGGAGACCTTCAACCATTGATGATCCCACCTCTGGAACCACCAGCGTCGACCAGTTGCTGACTTCCGATGCTGTAATCTTTCACTCTGCATCCTATCATTGGTCCAGACCCACCCCAAGGCCTTCTGGGACATCGATAGGCTGGGGAATTCTGGGCGTTGAAGTCCACCCATCTTCAAGGTGGAGAACCTTCTTGCAGGCCTTCAACCATTGATGGTCTCACCTCTGGAACCACCAGCGTTGACCCCACTTGTTGACTTCCGATGATGGAATCTTCCACCACTCTTCCTATCATGGATCCAGACACACTCCAAGGCCTTCTGGGATATCGATAGGCTGGGGAATTCTGGGCGTTGAAGTCCACCCATCTTCAAGGTGGAAAATCCTGATGGAGACCTTCAACCATTGATGATCCCACCTCTGGAACCACCAGCGTCGACCAGTTGCTGACTTCCGATGCTGTAATCTTTCACTCTGCATCCTATCATTGGTCCAGACCCACCCCAAGGCCTTCTGGGATATCGATAGGCTGGGGGAATTCTGGGCGTTGAAGTCCACCCATCTTCAAGGTTGAGAATCTTCTTGCAGGCCTTCAACCATTGATGGTCCCACCTCTGGAACCACCATCGTTGACCACTTGTTGACTTCTGATGCTGGAATCTTCCACCCCTCTTCCTATCATGGGTCCAGACACACTCCAAGGCCTTCTGGGAGATGGATAGGCCGGGGGAATTGTCTGGCTGGGGAATTCTGGGCCTTGAAGTCCATCCGTCTTCAGTTTCGGGGAAACTCTGCTGCAGGCGAACCCCATCCGAGTTGGCCCTATAGCCATTTCATCTCCCCGTTCATCATGGGCCCCAAGATGGCAAGGTCCCCAAATGAAACGGTGGTGAAGAAGAGGGCAGGAAGAAAACAACAGGTGCCCAGAGAGAGCCAAGGCGTCTGCTTCCCAAAATTTTTGCGATTTTGGGAACAGACGCGAGATCCAGCGCGGTCCGATGAGCGGATGGGCAGGGCTGTTGAATTGACAGATCCAGCTCGGTTGCATTTCCCCCTGGACGACAGGTGAGGGGGGTCCCTTCGCACACCACCGTCCCATTCCTTCTCCGGGGAAAGAGAAGCGTGCCAGAGAAACCTGAAGCTGGACGAGAACGAGACGGGATGCTTCTCTGTAGCCCGATTCATACCAAGGAATTCCTTTCCGGGAAAAAGCAATGAAAAATTCTCACGGGCTTCTGCCAACTTCGGGGTGGGGAGGGGGAGGCAGGAGCCCAGAAGCCCCCCCCAGACAGGACCCTTGCATCCTTTTAGGGAACCAAACAACAAAAACAAAATAAAAATTGTAGAAAAAGTCCTCGTGTTACGACAGCTCGTTTAGTGACCGACGTTTCGACGGCGGGGGACGAAAGTGACTTACGCAAAATTGAATTTGGCTCCGGAGGTTTACTCTTCCGAGCATCAGGGAATCACGCTGGAGCCCATCTTCATTTCGTGAAAGTGACTTAGGACCGCGTTTCACACGACCATCGCAGCATTTCCCCCCGGGGTCACGTGATCAAAATTTAGGGCCGTATTGATGACGGTTGACATGTCCCCCGGGGTAGTGGGATCCCGTTTTGTGAGCTTCTGACATGCGAAGTCGAGGGGGGAAAGCCGGATTCACTGAATGACCTGCAGCGCTCCGGTGGCGAGCAAAGTCGTAAAGTGAGGCGGAACTCGCTCAACGGCCATCTTGCTTAGCGGCAAAGATGGTGGGCTCCGTTGCTAAGCTGTATCTCTTTCTTACCCAGCTTTTGTGTTGCCAGTAGCCACGGTCCTGTAGTTGGATATTACAAGCCCCCGTGTAGAATTTCCTTCCTGTTTCTCCCCTTAATCTCTCCCACCAACCTGAATTAAGGTTATATTGATACTCATCAGTTAATACTTGTATCTGTTTAATCAGAGTCTGGGCAGACTCTGGTAATGCTCCCAGAGACCCTGGGAGAATTCTTCTTCTTCTTCTTCTTCTTCTTCTTCTTCTTCTTCTTCTTCTTCTTCTTCTTCTTCTTCTTCTCTTCTTCTTCTTCTTCTTCTTCTTCTTCTTCTTCTTCTTCTTCTTCTTCTTCTTCTCCTCCTCCTCCTCCTCCTCCTCCTCCTCCTCCTCCTCCCTCCTTCTTCTTCTCTCCTCCTCCTCCTCCCCCTTCCCCATCTTCCTTCCTCTTCCTCTTCTCTCCTCCTCCTCCTCCTCCTATTATTATTATTATTATCTCTTTTATCCATTAAACATGAAACTCAGAGATAACAAGAGCAACAATATTAAATATTCAGTTGACTGAGTTTCATGTTTAATAAATAAAAGTTCGTAATAATAATGAATACAGAAGCGTACAATTTATAGATATCTCTGTACCAGGAGACACCAGAGTCAAAGAAAAAGAACTGGGGAAAAAAATCGCAAAATATCGCGACCTGGCAATTATTATTATTATTTATTGGTTAATCTTTAGTGAGATTCACAGCCTTTGAGGTTGGTTAATAGCTCAGCAGCTCGAGTCCTAACCAAGGACCTAGGAACTGTTAAGGTACTATTATTATTATTATTATTATTATTATTATTATTATTAGCTAATCTTTGGTGAGATTCACAGCCTTTGAGGCTGATTAATAGCTCAGCAGCTCGAGTCCTAACCAAGGACCTAGGAACTGTTAAGGTATATTATTATTATTATTATTATTATTATTATTATTATTATTATTATTATTACTACTACTATTCTGCAACAGAGAAACTCCCCCCTGAGCCAGCTGAGTCCTTCAGTGGAGTAATCCTTGCTTAACATCCAGAGGATGTTAAGATGTCTCGAAGGGGGGCCTTCCCCATCCAGTGCCAAATAGGATTAAGGGGCTTAGCTGGGACACGGAGATGCTTGCGGGAAATCCAATCCTTGAGAATATCTGATATCTGATGAAGGCCAGACAAGGAATAATGCATGGAAAGCGTGTCAACCTAGAAAACAAGGAAGAAATTTCCTGACACTGAGAAACAACCCATCGGCGGAACTCCTTGCCACCAGAAGCGGCGGGAGCTTCATCCCACTATCTATCAGAAATGGTGTAGCGGGGGAAGGGGGTGTCTCTTGTTTGGGCAGGGGGGTTATAATACTTGGGCAAGGAATATAATACTTTGAAATAGATCTATACTGGTCTCCCTTTATTTCTTTATCGGCAAATATAAATTATTATATATGAGCCTTGGTGGCGCAGCAGACTAAAGCGCTGTTAAGTAGCACCAGCTGCCTGCAATTACTGCAAGTTCAAATCTCACCAGGCTCAAGGTTGACTCAGCCTTCCATCCTTCCGAGGTAGGTAAAATGAGGACCCCGGATTGTGGGGGCAATAAGCTGACTTTGTATAAATATACAAAAAGTATGAAGGCTATTGCTTAACGCATTGTAAGCCGCCCTGAGTCTCCGGAGAAGGGCGGCATATAAATCGAACCAATCAATCAATCAATCAATCAATAATATATATATATATATTATTCAATTATATATATATATATATATATGTAGGTCTTTGGTTATTCGGGTCTTCCTCCCACGTAAAATTGGAAGTGTCTTGGCGACGTTTCGACGAAGTCTCATTCGTCATCTTCAGGCTGGGTGTTCTCGGCTTCGTGCTTCCAAAGACCTACATACAAACACCCGCGAAAACCTGAGAAAAACATATATATATATATATATATATATATATATATTATATATATATATATATATATATATACCATCCCCAATCAAACGCCAGTCTTATTTATTTATTTATTTTTGCAAAACCTCCAGTGACTATTTGGCCCAGTGCCTGCTCGTTTCCCGGCATGCTATTGGCCAACTCCGACAATACTACAAAGTTCCACCGCGTCGGTACTACAACAAGGCGCATGTTGTAGTGGCTTTGTAGGGACTCCTCGCTCGGCTACTCCCCTCCGCCCACCCTGCAGATTAAGGAGCCATACCCCAAAGCTGACCTTCCTTTTGGGGCTGAAAAGCAACCAAGCGGGTGCCCTCCCCCCCAAACCCCCCCCCCACTCTTCTCCTTGTTTTGGGGGGGGGAACAACCCCCCCGGGCTCTTCCTTCCCGTCTGCTATCCGGACAGCAAATCCATCAATCAGGCTGCAATCCACAACACCGCTCCCCCCCCCCAAAAAAAGCTGGTCAGCCGGTCAGTTTTCCAGTTTGCCGGAGCAGCTGGTGAGATTTGACAGCTCGATCACCTCTTGCTGCCCCTGTGTAAGAGAAGACCCTCCCCGGACACCTGATCCACCCCCCCACCCACCCATCCACCCCGCCGGAGGAGAGACACGCTGGAAAGGCGGCCAGGCCCGCTAGGTGTCTGCCAAGTATAGGGCTCCGGTTTCCACGGCTGGGACTTTGCAGATGTGGGGGGACGAAAATAGCTCTCCGGCCACCCCTCCTGCGGCCTGTTGAAATTTGGGGGGGGGACGGACGCCTCCTCCTCCCCCCCCAATCCTATCATCCCCATGGGCCTGAATTTGCCCAGCTTACACAATGACACAGAACGTGGTTTGATTTGAAGATGTCGCATCGCCGAGAGTGGGAGCGGTGGGGTTTTTAGTTTATTTTATTATTAATTATTATTATTATTTTTGTTATTTACATATAAATTTTTCCCCCTCTACGTTGTGTTTTTTGTTATGGGGAAAGCCGCTTAGAGTCGCGGTGAGCGAGCAGGCGGCTGCGTAAATGATCTCAAAGGAATAAATAAAATCAAATAAATGGCAGAAGGAATGGACGGGACTTTGGAGGACTTCAAGTCTGACCCCCCCCCCCGATCAGTCAATCAATCGATCAGTCAATCAATCGGAATAGAGCGGGAAGGAACCTTGGAGGCCTTGTAGTCCAACCCCCTGCAGAAGGAGAAGGAGGAGGAGGAGGTAGAAGAAGGAAGGGAAAAGGAAGAGGAGGGAGAGGAAAAGGAAGAAGAAAGGGAAGAAGGAGGAGAGGAAGAGGAGAAGGAAGAGAAGGAAGAAGAAGAAAGGGAAGAAGAAGGAGGATGAGAAGAAGAAAGGGAAGGGGAAGAGGAAGAAGAAAGTTAAGAACAAGAAGGATGAGAAGAAGAAAGAGAAGAGGAAGAGGAAGAAGAAAGGGAAGGAGGAAGAGAAGAAGAGGAGGAGGAGGAAGAGAAGTAGGAAGAAGAAAGGGAAGAACAAGAAGGATGAGAAGGGATGAGAAGAAGAAAGGGAAGGGGAAGAGGAAGAAGAAAGAGAAGGAGGAAGAGAAGAAGAGGAGGAGGAGGAAGAGAAGGAGGAAGAAGAAAGGGAAGAAGAAGGAGGATGAGGAGGATGAGAAGAAGAAAGAGAAGGGGAAGAGGAAGAAGAAAGGGAAGGAGGAAGAGAAGAAGAGGAGGAGGAGGAAGAGAAGGAGGAAGAGGAAAGGGGAAGAAGAAGGAGGATGAGAAGAAAAGGAAGAGGAAGAGGAAGAAGAAAGGGAAGGAGGAGGGGGAGGAGGAGAAGAAGAGGAGGAAGAAGAAGAGAGGGAAGGAGAAGAAGAAGGAAGAGGAGGAGGAGAAGGAGAATTATTATTTAACAAGAAGCATGCAAAGAAATCATCATTTGGGGGGGGTGGGTGGGCTGGAAGAGTCCTTGCACAAAGAAAGGCGAAGGTAAAAAACGATGCCTTCTTTTCCAACCCATGCAAAAAAAAAAAAAAAATTGGGTGTGATTTTTAGCAGCCCAAACACAGGACGGAGAAGAAACACCCCTCTCTCCAAAAAATCAAAATCTAACAGAGAGAGAGAGAGAGAGAGAGAGAGGAGAGAGAGAAGAGAGAGAGAGAGAGAGAGAGAAGGAGAGAGTCAAGCCAAAAGGATGACTTGAAGAGCTGAAGAGTTGGAGAGAGAGAAGGTTGCGATGGAGCATCTTCCAAAGAGAGAAGGACCGTCTATCCTCCTCACCGTCCCCAAACTCCACCTGGCAGCTGGTTGAGATCCTTTATTCCACGCCAAGCCATTGATTCACCCTGATCCCCAAAGATTTACGAGAGGGGCGGAGATCCCCCCCCTCGGAGTGCCAATTCGCCCCCCCCCCCCGGTGCCCCTAAAAAAATATTTGTATTTTTTTTTTTAAAACGCTGGAGGTGTGGAGAGAAGAACCAGCAGGAGGGAGGCCAAAGTTTTCTCCGCTTATCGGAGGAAGGCAGGGCTGATTTGAAAGGCAGGCCTGCAGGATGGAGACGCTTTAATCAAAACCGGATGCCCGAACGGGCTGGGAAGAGCTGGGAAGGCCGAGGTGTGCCCCGTCGGGGGGCAGATCCCGTTCGGATCCGTAGGGGTGTGGTGGGCGAGGAAAAAAATATATATCACTGCAGGCGTTGTGAGAAAAGTTGCCGTGGGAGGCATGCCCAAGCTGTGCCAGACGTCATCCCCACTCGACACCTTTGACCGAAAGTTCAGGAAACCTGGGGAAAGATGCTTTCCCCAAAAAATTCGGCGTTGGCAAAAATACGTACGTGGTTGGAAAAGATGATTAAGCAACATATAGACGTCAAACCAGAAATATCTTTTGTTAGGTATCATACCAGAAAGTGATGATAAAGGGACTATATATTGAATGTTACATGTGTCGACAGCAGTGAGAATTGGAGAGAGAGAGAGAGAGAGAGAGAGAGAGAGAGAGAGGAGAGAGAGAGAGAGATGATAGACAGACAGACAGACAGACAGATAGATAAGATAGGATACATGATGGATGGATGGATAGATAGATAGAGAGATGATAGATAGATAGATAGATAGATAGATAGATAGATAGATAGATAGATAGATAGATAGATAGATAGGATACATGATGGATGGATGGATGGATGGATGGATGGATGGATGGGAGAGATAGAGAGAGATAGTGATCTGGATGGATGGATGGATGGAGAGATAGAGAGTGATCTGAGAGGAGATAGATAGATAGATAGATAGATAGATAGATAGATAGATAGATAGATAGATAGATAGATAGATAGATAGAATACATGATGGATGGATGGATGGATAGATAGGATACATGATGGATGGATGGATAGATGGATGGATGGATGGATGAATAGAGAGAGATGATAGATAGAGAGAGATAGAGAGAGATGATAGATAAATAGAGAGATGATTGATAGGAGATAGGTAAGATGGATGATAGGTAGATATATAAATAGATAAGATAGATGGATGGATGGATGGATGGATGGATGGATGGATGGATGGATAATAAGATAGGATACATAATGGATGGATGGATGGGTAGATAGATAGGATACATGATGGATGGATAGATAGATGGCTGAATAGATAGATAGATAGATAGATAGATAGATAGATAGATAGATAGATAGATAGATAGACAGACAGACAGACAGACAGACAGACATAGAGGTAAACAGATGATAGATAGATAGATAGATAGATAGATAGATAGATAGATAGATAGATAAGATAGGATACATAATGGATGGATGGATGGATGAATAAATAAATAGAGAGAAAGATAGAGAGAGAGAGATGAGAGAGAGAGAGAGATGATTGATAGAGATAGGTAAGATGGATGATAGATAGGTAGATATATAAATACATAAGATAGATAGATAGATAGATAGATAGATAGATAGATAGATAGATAGATAGATAGATAGGTAGGTAGATAAGATAGGATACATAATGGGATGGATGGATGGATGAATAAATAAATAGAGAGAAAGATAGAGAGAGAGAGATGAGAGAGAGAGAGAGATGATTGATAGAGATAGGTAAGATGGAAGATAGGTAGATATATAAATACATAAGATAGATAGATAGATAGATAGATAGATAGATAGATAGATAGATAGATAGATGGAGGCACAGAATACTATTTAACCGCGCAATAGGTTTTATCAATGGTTAGAGATTGAAAATGGTTAAGATGTTGAAAAGAAGATGTAAATATCACGGAGCTTGTCGATCAGAAAGGACGGCAGTTTGGCGGTTCAAAGCCCTAGTCCAGGTCTCCTGCGCGAGTGAGGGGGAGGGGGTTGGATTGGATGACCTCTGAGGTCCCATCCAACACTGTTCCTGTTACCACCCCCCTCCCCCGCTCCCCCATCTCACCTTGCAATAAAAAATATGGCATCATAGTTAAAAAACAGGTCACGGCAGAGTTGGGAAGGGGCTTTGGAGGTCATCTAGTCCAGCCCCCTGTTTCTATACCTTCCTTCCTTCCCTCCCTTCCGTTTAAGGAAGAGAGGAAATCCAAAAAGCGCCGGATACCCAGGCAAGTCCTTGGCTTACGACCACGACCTGAGCTTAATTCGCTCCTTGCCAGCGAAGGACCGGTGGGCACAGCCTGGCACAGGAGGAGGAGGAGGAGGAGGAGGGGGGGGGGGGTGGGCTTTGCTGGGTGGGGGGTCTTTCCTGGAAGGCCTCTCGCCCATCGCTTCCCAGGGTGGAGAACGGGACTCGGCTAT
>NW_027256898.1:1760333-1762879 GCF_029215685.1 Pituophis catenifer annectens | reverse complement strand
AACCGAAGACCTACATAAATATACATATATATATATATGTCTTTGGTTATTTGGGTTTTCTCCCGCGTAAAATTGGAAGTGTCTTGGCGACGTTTCGACGAAGTGTCATTGGTCATCTTTAGGCTGGTGTTTTCGGCTTCGTGCTTCTAGGAGCAATTTGTTCCTAGAAACACTTCCAATTTTACGCGGGAGAAAACCCGAATAACCGAAGACCTACATAAATATACATATGTATATATATATGTCTTTGGTTATTCGGGTTTTCTCCCGCGTAAAATTGGAGGTGTCTTGGCGACGTTTTGACAAAGTTTCATTCGTCATCTTTAGGCTGGAGTTTTCGGCTTCGTGCTTCTAGGAGCAATTTGCTCCTAGAAACACTTCCAATTTTACGCGGGAGAAAACCTGAATAACCAACGACATATACATATATTATATTATATATATTTTGCCAGTCTCCTTCAACAAATCTCAACAGCTTTGGAAAAAGTCACCGAGAAACCTATTAAAGGCAATCTAAAAAAAAAATCACAGGCTTGTATCTCGAGATTCTATCGGTACGCCGAGGGATCTCTCCCTCTGATCAGCTTAGAGTAGGAAAGTTGTCAAAAACCCTCCTTAATCCTGGATAATATAACCTTTCCCGTCGCCCTGATCCTTGTTTTCATTCAGCCAGCTGGCTCTCAGCTGAGAAACTCATGTGTGCCTTTCGGTTTTAGCGTGCTCGTGTGCAACCAAATAATACATGCTCCGTGCGGTTGAGCCGTAACAGAAGAACAGGGACGGGACGGAAGGGACCTCAGAGGTCTTCTAGTCCAACCCCCTCCTCCCCACCCCCGTCAAGCCAGGAAACTTGAGATCCTTTCAGATAAAGCGACTGTCCAGGCTCTTCTTAAAAATCTCCAGGACTTCTGGAGGCTTTTTCTCCTTGGTTTTAGGTCGGTTCCTTTGCTTTCTAGGAAGGAAGGCAACCGAGGAAGGAGACTTCCTTCCTCCTCCTCTTCCTCCACCTCCTTTTCTTTTCTTTCCTTCCCTTCCTCCCTCCTCCTCCTTCCTTCTTCCTCTGCCTCCTTTTCTTTTCTTTCCTTCCCTTCCTTCCTCCTCTTCCTCCTCCTTTCTTTCTTTCCTTCTCCCTTCCTTCCTCCTCTTCCTTTTCTTTCCCTTCCTTCCTTCCTTCCTACTCCTCCCTTCTTCCTCTTCTTCCTCCTCCTCCTTTCCTCCTTTCCTTCCTTCCTCCCTCTTCCTTCTTCCTTGTTGTTCCTTCCTTCTCCTGTTTCTTCCTTCCTTCCTTCCTCCTCCTCCTCCCTTCTTCCTTCCTCCTCCTCTCCTTCCTCTGTCCCTCCCTTCTTCTTCTTCCTTCTCCTTCCTTCCTTCTTTCCTCCTCCTGTTCCTTCCTCCATCCCTCTTCTTCTTTCCAGCCCTTCCTTCCTCCTCCCTTCCTCCCTCCCTCCCTCCTTCTTCTTCCTTCTTGTCCCTTCCTTCCTCCTCCTTCCTTCTTCCTCCTCCTTTCCTTCTTTCCTCCCTTTCTTCCTCCTTCTCCTGTTCCTCCCTCCTCCTCCTCTCCCTTCCTCCTTCCTCCTCCTCCTTCCTCCTATTGTTCTCCTTCCTTCCTTCCTTCCTTCCTTCCTTCCTTCCTTCCTTCCTTCCTTCCTTCCTCCCTTCCTTCTTTCCTCCTCCTGTTCCTTCCTTCCTCCCTCCTCCTCCTCCTTTTCTTTCCATCCCTTCCTTCCTCCTCCTCCTCCCTTCCTTCCTCCCTCCCTCCTTCTTCTTCCTTCTTGTCCCTTCCTTCCTCCTCCTCCTCTTCCTCCTTTCCCTTCCTCCTCCCTCCTCCTCCTTCCTCCTATTGTTTTCCTTCCTTCCTTCCTTCCTTCCTTCCTTCCTTCCTTCCTTCCTTCCTTCCTTCCTTCCTTCCTTTCCTCCCTCCCTCCCTCCCTCCACCTCCTAAGTGTGACTTACCTATCCTGAACTCAACGCTGGGACTCACCTGTCCTAAACCAGGAGCACTGGGTAGCTTCTTTCTTCTTCCTCTTCCTCCTCCTCCTCCTTTTCATCCTTTGAATCCAGACCCACCGCATGTCCCCTCACTCCCGGGCCCTCCGTGGGGCAGCCGCATCCCAGCTAAGGGCGAAAGCAGCTCATGGAAGACCTGCCTTCCACCGGTGACTTTCCCACTCTGCCTGGAGAAGAAGGCTTTTATGGAGAAGCCACCCTTGTCCTCTTCACAGGAGGCATTTCCACTAAATTAGCCACTGGCGCAAGCAACAGCGGGGTAGCTCCATTAGCCGCGTGTCAGAGGGAAGGGGACCGGGTGTCCCGAAAACGCTCCCCAACCACGTCTCCTCACGTGGCCCATGAGCGTGTCCAGGGCCTGGCCTTCGAGGTCCATCTCAGGTGGCCAAGCTCAGCTTCTCACCTGCGATGGCTGCCTTGAGTGCCTTGAAGAAGGACGCTTGCCTCTTCTTAACGGTCTAATCCAGGAGAGAAGCAATCTGGAATTAAGGAGAAACTTCCTGACAGGGAGGACAATTAAACAGTGGAACTGCTTGCCA
>NW_027256898.1:1650333-1755333 GCF_029215685.1 Pituophis catenifer annectens | reverse complement strand
CGAATGTAAAAAATAATAAATAAATAAAAATTGCCAAGTGATGAAAATTGGCTGGCTCAAAAGAAGGAAGGAGCGTGTTTTTCTTTTTTTTCCCAGCCAAAAAAAAGCAGAAGACGATGTGTGGCTTTTGTTGTTTGCTTCAGCAAAACCGGTCAGAAGACAGCAATTAAAATAATAATAACAACCGAGGATGAAAATTCGCTTTATTCAGCGAGATGCTTTCCATCGGGGTTTCGCTTGCCCGTATTTCGTGCGCGCTAATGGACGTGCAAGACTTCGTCTTCGAAATAAGACGGAGGGATGTCAAACTTTGCAGGATTCTGTTCGTGTAGCTTTGCAAGATAAGAGACTGCGTAGCCCTCAGCTACATAATGGGAAGACACCCTCCCTAGTTTCTTAAGTTGTAAAGGAGGTGGAAGGTGCATAATTGTATTTAACAAGATTAATATCAACCATATCTGACGGACCGGACAGGAGACATAACCAGATATGTTAATTCTATTTTATTCTAAGAACATAGAACTGGGAGGCTGGAAGGGATCTTGGAGGTCTTCTGGTCCAGCCCCTCCCCAAGCAGGAGAAAACCCTATACCATTCTGGACAAAAAGCTGTCCAGTCTCTTCTTGAAAACCTCCAGTGATGGAGAACTTCTAGTGGCAAGTTGTTCCACTGATGAATTCTCCTCACTGTCAGGAAGTTTCTCTTTCGTTCCAGGTTGCTTCTCTCCTTGGTTAGTTTCCATCCGTTGCTTCTTCTGCTGCCTTCTGGTGCTTTGGAGAATAGGTGGACCCTCCTCTTCTTTGGGGCAGCCCTCAAATATTGGAAGATGCTATCATGTTGTTCTTTTCATCAAACTAGACATCCCCAATTCCAGCAACCGTTCTTCGTATGTTTTAGCCTCCAGGCCTTTAATCATCTTTGTTGGCTCTTCTCTGCACTCTTTCCAGAGTCTCAACTTCTTTTTTTTATAATATGGTGACCAAAACTGGACGCCATATTCCAAGTGTGGCTTTACCAAGGCCTTATAAAGTGGTATTATGCCGATGCTCGTGTCTTTCAATATCCTTCTGGCTCTTGAGCCTATCTACCCTGTTTTCCCGAAAATAAGACCCAACCAACCAGAAAATAAGCCCTAGCATGAGTTTTCAGGATGCTCGTAATGTAAGCCCTACTCCCAAAATAAGCCCCAGTTAAGATTCTTAGCCAGATGGATGCATTTAGTACTGTATTTTCCCCAAAATAAGGCCTAACCAACCCAAAAATAAGCCCTAGCATGAGTTTTCAGGATTTATTTATTTTCTTTATTTTCTTTAATTTATATGCCGCTCTATCTCCAACGGACTCAGGGCGGCTCACAACAATAAAATCCACAACAACCACCATACAAAGTTAAAATACCTAATTAAACCAGATAAAAGTTAAAAACCCATATAAAACCTCATCAGTTCAAGCCAGATGCTCATAATATAAGCCCTACCCCCCCCAAATTAAGCTCCAGTTAAGCTTGTCAACCAGATGGGTGCATTTAGTACTGTATTTCCCCCCCAAAATGAGCCTCGGTGGTGCAGTGGTTAGAGTGCAGTACTGCAGGCAACTTCTGCTGATTACCTGCAATTTGGCAGTTCGAATCTCACCAGGCTCAAGGTTGACTCAGCCTTCCATCCTTCCGAGGTGGGTCAAATGAGGAGCCAGATTGTTGGGGGGCAAGAGGCTGACTCTTTAAACCGCTTAGAGAGGGCTGTAAAAGCAGTATGAAGCGGTATATAAGTCTATTGCTATTACTAAAATAAGACCTAACCAGAAAATAAGCCCTAATGAGACTTTTGGAGCAAAAATTAAATATAAGACCCGGTCTTATTTTCGGGGAAACATGGTACTAAAGTAGGGGCGATCGATTCGCCCCCAGCTTGGTGTCATCTGCAAATGTGATGAGTTCCCCTTGGAAAGGGAAGACAATGTCCACAACCTCTCTATTTCAAAAGTCACAATTTGTTTGCGGCTGGTGTGGGCTGCCAGAAAGAGGAAGCAATCGAAAGGAGAAAAGTAGGAAGGGAAACTTCAATTTTTTTCTTAGTCAGCCAAATTCAGCCATCTGGGACTCTCCTCTGTCCGGTCCCGTCGTCCTTCCTGCACCCAGCCAAGTGAGACATTCGTCTCCAGAAATCTGGTCGGGATCTGATCTTTTTTTTTTCCCCCAAGGAGGTAAGTGGTCATTTTTGGAGTCTCCTTCCCGGAGAGTCTTTGATTCAATTTCAAGGATGATTCCCCCCCCCAACGTGGCCCTTTTAGGCCCTGTTCTGATGGGACCATCCTGCTTGTTCACCCAAGAGATGGTTGTTGCGGAGGTCCCCTCCATTTGAAAGCGGTTGAGGTTCTCCTGGATTTTCTGCCCAGGTTTCTCAACCTTTTTAACAGATTTAACAAGAGTTGGAAGGGACCTTGTGAGGTCATCTTGATAGCTTGAAGAGGGGTGGATTTCAAATTTTAGTTTCTTCTGTTTCTGTTTGTTTTGTGGTCTCACCAGTTCTTGCTGGCAGACAAGATGGTGTTTCTTGCAGATCTTCCAAAGACCCCTTGTTATTTCTCCTTCTCCTTCTCCTTCTCCTTCTCCTTCTCCTTCTCCTTCTCCTTCTCCTTCTCCTTCTCCTTCTCCTTCTCCTTCTCCTTCTTCCTCTTCCTCCTCCTTCTCATTATTATTATTATTATTATTATTATTATTATTATTATTATTATTATTTCATTTCTGGGCTGTTCCCTGTGTAAATCACAGAAACTAAGGTTGGAAAACTCTGTAGTGTCTTCTTTTGCTTAGTGGAACATAGCAGAATAAGAGTCGGAAGGGACCTTGGAGGTCTTCTAGTCCAACCTCCTGCTTAAGCAGGAAACCTTTTCATACCGAATGACAGAATGATAGAATAACATTCTATCATAATAGAATGACAAAATAATAGGATAACAGAATAATAGAATGACAGAATAACAGAATAATAAATTACAGAATAACAGAATAATAGAATGACAAAATAATAGGATAACAGAATAATAGAATGACAGAATAATAGAATGACAGAATAACAGAATGAAAAAATAATAGGATAACAGAATAATAGAATGACAGAATAACAGAATAATAAATAACAGAATAACAGAATAATAGAATGACAAAATAATAGGATAACAGAATAATAGAATGACAGAATAACAGAATAATAAATTACAGAATAACAGAATAATAGAATGACAAAATAATAGGATAACAGAATAATAGAATGACAGAATAATAGAATGACAGAATAACAGAATGAAAAAATAATAGGATAACAGAATAATAGAATGACAGAATAACAGAATAATAAATTACAGAATAACAAAATAATAGAATGACAAAATAATAGGATAACAGAATAGCAGAATGACAGAATAATAGAACGACAGAAAAACAGAATGACAAAATAATAGGATAACAGAATAATAGAATGACAGAATAATAGAATAACAGAATGACAAAATAATAGGATAACAGAATAGCAGAATGACAGAATAATAGAACGACAGAATAACAGAATGACAAAATAATAGGATAAACAGAATAATAGAATGACAGAATAACAGAATAATAAATAACAGAATAACAGAATAATAGAATGACAAAATTACAGAATAACAGAATAGTAGAACGACAGAATAATAGAATGACAGAATAATAGAATGACAAAATAACAGAATAATAAATAACAGAATAACAGAATAATAGAATGACAAAATAATAGAATGACAGAATAACAGAACGACAGAATTATAGAATGACAGAATAATAGAATGACAGAATAACAGAATAATAAATAACAGAATAACAGAATAATAGAATGACAAAATTACAGAATAACAGAATAGTAGAACGACAGAATAATAGAATGACAGAATAATAGAATGACAAAATAACAGAATAATAAATAACAGAATAACAGAATAATAGAATGACAAAATTACAGAATAACAGAATAGTAGAACGACAGAATAATAGAATGACAGAATAATAGAATGACAAAATAACAGAATAATAAATAACAGAATAACAGAATAATAGAATGACAAAATAATAGAATGACAGAATAACAGAACGACAAAATGACAGAATGTCAGAAAGATAGACAGAATGACAGACAGAATGACAGAATAACAATATGGGGAGGGACCTCGGAGGTCATCCAGCCCAACCCCCTGCTCAAGCAGGAGATCCCCAGACCCATTCCAGACCAACGGGGCTTCCCTTTCTAGTCTTCTTCGTAACTCAAAAAGCGGCTTGCCCAGAAAATTAAATCGCCCGGCATTGCAAACGGGAGGCCTTGAAAAACGTTTTTCTGTTGCTCGCGGCGTGTGAGAAGCTCCTGGGAGGTGGGCAATTCCCCCCTTCCCTCCTCAAGAAGAAAAAATTGGAGTGGGGGGGGGGAAATGAGGGTCTCTCACCCACTTTTTTGCTCATGGTTACAGAGTCAACATGGCGAGCCCCCTGTGGTTTGCAGTGGCGGCCCTGATCCTGATGTCGCATAGCGTGATTTCCCAGCAAAACGTCTGCCAAGCGCCAAAGGCAGAGACGGGCACCCAGGAGCCCTGGGGCGGAACGGAAGAGCAGGCCAAAAAGGAGACATGGGCGCCCCAGGTAAAGAAAAACCACCCCCTCCGACTCTGCTCCAACGGGGTTTGGACTAGAGGACCTCCGAGGGGCCCTTACGCACCTCCCTCTATTTTTTTTTCTCACTCTCTCTCTCTTCTTTCCTTTCCAGGGTTGGGGACCCGGAGCAGCGGAATCCGGGGGCCGAAAGGCGAACCTGGGGATCCCGGTCTTTCGGGAGAACCAGGAAACCAAGGGGTTCGAGGCCCGGATGGCCCCCCGGGACCCTCTGGAGAAGTGGGGGACAGGGGTCCGAAGGGCCAAGTCGGAAATATCCAAGATCAGCCCAAGACCGCCTTCTCGGCTTCTCGCAAGAACCCTTCTCCCGGCCTGTCCCCCAAAACCGTGGTTTTCGACCACAGCATCACTAACCAAGATAACGCCTACAGTACCCAGACGGGGAAATTTACCTGTAGGGTTCCGGGGTATTATTATTTCACCTTTCAGGTGGTCTCCAAAGGAAGCCTTTGTCTGGATCTGATGCACCGGGACAGTGCGGTGGCCACTTTCTGCGACCAGAGTCAGGGTCTCCTGCAGGTCAACTCGGGGGGCAGCGTCCTAAACCTGGCTCCAGGGGACCAGGTGTGGCTGGACAGCAACCCGCCAGGTGCGGCCACCATCTACAGCGAGACGGATGCCGACAGCGTCTTCAGCGGCTTCCTCCTGTTCCCCACCAAGGCTTGATCCAGCTCAAGGAGCGGGCTGAATGCAATGCTTTGCTCGCCTACGCTACCCCTGCGAGGGAGGCCGGGTCCCCCCCCCCCGAACGACAGGTGTCGGGGGGTGTCCGGTGTTTCCTCCGTGGAGGGGCGGATCCTTCTTGCTGCCCAATAAAACCTTGTCAAGATTGAAAAGGCAAACGCGGTTTGGCGGTGTGGTGATTTCACTTCGGTGGGCCTCACCCCACGTCTTTCGGAGGTCCTTAAAGGGTGGGGAGGGGGAGAGGGGCGCTCAGGAGATTATTGTCCCGTCAACACGTGTTCATTCTTTGGGTTTTGCTTTTTTGGTGAGGAAGGAAGGAGGGAGGAAAGGAAAGGAAAGGAAGGAGGGAGGGAGGGAGGGAGGAAGGAAAAATAGAGGGAGGGGAGAGGGAAGGAGGGAGGAAAGAAAGAAAGAAAGAAAGAGAAAGAAAGAAAGAAAGAAAGAAAGAAAGAAAGAAAGAAAGAAAGAAAGAAAGAAAGAAAAGGAGGGAGGGAGGGAAGAAAGGAAGGGAGGGAGGGAGGAAAAATGGGGGAGGGGGAGGGAGGAAGGGAGGGAGGAAGAAAGAAAGAAAGAAAGAAAGGGAGGAGGAAAGGCGGAAAGGGAGGAAGGAAAGGAAGGATGGAGGGAGGAAGGAAAAATGGGGGAGGGGAGGAGGAGAGGGAAGGAGGGAGAAAGGGAGGAAGGGAGGAAGAAAGAAAGAAAGAGAAAGAAAGAAAGAAAGAGGGAAGGAGGGAGGAAAGGAAGGGAGGGAGGAAGGAGGGAAGAAAGAAAGAAAGAAAGAAAAAGAAAGAAAGAAAGAAAGAAAGAAAGAAAGAAAGAAAGAAAGAAAGAAAGAAAGAAAGGAGGGAGGGAGGGCAGGAGGGAAGGAAGGAAGGAAAAATGGAGGGAAGGAGGGAGGAAGAAGAAAGAAAGAAAGAAAGAAAAGAAAGGAGGGAAGAAGGGAAGAAGGGAAGAAAGGAGGGAGGGAGGATCCCAAAACCATCCACCTGTTCAGTGGTCTGGGGAAGGGGGTTTCAGGACTGGTATCCTTTAGCACTAAATTAAAAAAAAAACTGAATTTTCCCAGAGTTGATTCTTGATCTAAACAAAATCCTCCGAACTCCCCCTCTGCAACTGTAGAGATATACTGCCTTGGAACAGGGAGGCTCTGCAGACCTGTTGTAAGCATGAAGACCAAGTCCTAAGTCCCTTTCTTTAGCACGGTAGTAACTCCGCAACCGTTCTTAAATGAACAGTCGTAAGTGGAGAAACACTCGAATGAAAAGAGTACACATTATCTGGAACAGTCATATTCTTCGTTTGATAATATTACGCTTTCGAGTTAAGATGCTTCGTTCAGCCGCTGTTTTTTTTTTTCCCCACGGATTTTATTTTAATTTTTCCACGGATTTTATAACCTAATTCGAATTCCTGCGTGGGGTTAGACTGGATGACCTCCCAAGGTCCCTTCGGCTCTACCAGTCTGGCTTTCTACGAAATGACATAAAAATAGCAGTTTTAAGAGGGGAAGAGAGATCAGATCAAATGTCCTGATGGCAAAAGCTCATTTTTACAGGCAGTGGCAACACTGTCAGGGATGCTGTCACGGCAGGCAGGGGGTGGACTAGTTGACCTCCGAGCTCCCTTCCGACCCTTCCATTGTTTAGGATTTTAAGATTCCATTTTCAGAATTTCTTCCTGGAGAAGACCACGAGGAATACGGCCCGGAATCAGCGGTCAACACACACCTGTAACTCTCTTCCAGACACCAATAAAGGCTCCGTCTCTGGAGGTTTTCAAGAAGAGATTAGACAGCCTTTTTTCCGGAATGATCCAGGGTCTCCTGCCTGAGGAGGGGGTTGGACTAGAGGACCTTCAAGCTCCCTTCCACCTACATCCTCATAGATGGATGGATGGATGGATGGATGGATGGATGGATAGATAGATGGACGGAAGGACAGATAGATGGATGGATGGACAGATAGATGGATGGATGGATGAATGGATAGATGGATAGATGGATAGATGGACAGATAGATGGATGGATGGATAGATGAATAGATGGATAGATGGATGGATGGACAGATAGATGGATGGATGGACAGATAAATAGATATAGATAGATGGATGGAATAGATCGAGATAGATAGATAGATAGATAGGTAGATAGATAGATAGATAGATAGATAGATAGATAGATAGATAGATAGATAGATAGATGATAGATCGAGATGGATAGATGGATGGATGGCTGGATGGACAGATAGATGGATGGATGGACAGATAAATAGATATAGATAGATGGATGGAATAGATCGAGATAGATAGATAGATAGATAGATAGATAGATAGATAGATAGATAGATAGATAGATGATAGATCGAGATGGATAGATGGATGGATGGATGGATGGATAGATAGAGGGATGGATGGATGGAATAAATTGAGATAGATAGATGGATAGATGGATGGATGGATGGAATAGATCGAGATAGATAGATAGATAAATAGATATAGATAGATGGATGGAATAGATCAAGATAGATAGATAGATAGATAGATAGATAGATAGATAGATAGATATAGATAGATCGAGATGGATAGATGGATGGATGGATGGATGGATGGATGGATGGAATAGATCGAGATAGATAGATAGATAGATAGATAGATAGATAGATAGATAGATAGATAGATCGAGATGGATAGATAGATCATAGATGGATGGATGGATGGATGGATGGATGGATGGATGGATAGATAGATATGATATAGGGTTTCCTTCTTGAGCAGGGGGTTGGACTAGATGACTGCCAAGGTCCCTTCCAACTCTGTTATTCTGTTCAATGTAGATACTTTCTCTAATAGAAAAAACAAAACAAATAAATCAGACCTCTCAGCAAGATCACCCTCAGGCCTATAACAATCACTCCATAATCGTCTTATATTAAAATTAATTAAATAATCGATTCCGACTTAGAAGCACCGGCCCTATTACAGATTGCTTTAATAAATATTTATCTCTTGACTAATCAATGAAACAGCCGGCCTTCTGGAGTTGTGGGGGCTTCGTTGCTGGAGGGCTTTTTTTTAAAAAAAACCAATTGGACAACTGTGTAGTCTGGGATGGTATAAGGTCTCCTGCCTTGGACCAGGGGGTGGACTAGAAGGCCTCTGGGGTGCCCTTCCAGCCCTGTGATTCTATGCCATTCCGTTCCTCCTTGTGGGGCCAAGACATTCTCTGCTACCCCCATTTGATCTTAGAACATAGGGGCTGGGAGGGACCTTGGAGGTCTTCTAGTCCAACCCCCCTGCTCAGGCTTATACCTTCACATCAACCCTAGGAGGTAGGCCACGGCGAGAGTTTTCCTAGCCGAATCGAGACTTTCAGCTAAATCTCTGCCGTTCTCGTCCCCGGGAGAGGGGAGATTGAAAATATCTGGTTACAAGGCAGGAGAAGCCTCGATTGCTGAGGTTTTAGATTCAACAGAGACGCACGAAACGGAGTGGACTAGTTCCTTATTTTGCCCTTTGGGGGACTATCAACTTCCTCGTCAAATCTGATGATGTGGCAAGGCAATTCTTCTGCCCTGAGCTAGCCGGAGACTCATTAATTCCTGTTGCCTGCAGACCTGCTAGGATCCCACCGAGTCTCTGAGAGGTAAGAGACCCCACCCAGAATTCTTTCTTTCTTTCTCTTTCTTTCTTTCTTTCTTTCTTTCTTTCTTTCTTTCTTTCTTTCTTTCTTTCTTTCTTTCTTTCTTTCTTTCTTTCTTTCTCTTGCTTTCCTCTCTCCTTCCTTCCCTCTCACGCTTTTCTTTCTTTCTTTTCCTTCATTCCTTCCTTCACTTCTTCTCTACCTGCCTTCTTCCCTTTCTTTCTTTCTTTCCTCTCTCCTTCCTTCCTTCTCTCTCTCACTCCCTTTCTTTCTTTTCCTTCATTCCTTCCTTCACTCCTTCTCTATCTGCCTTCTTCCCGCTTTCTTTCTTCTCTCTTTCCTTCCTTCCCTCTCTCACTCCTTTTTCTTTATTTTTTCATTCCTTCCATCACTCCTTCTCTACCTGCCTTCTTCCCTTTCTTTCTTTCTTTCTTCTCTCTTTCCTTCCTTCCCTCTCTCACTCCTTTTTCTTTATTTTTTTCATTCCTTCCATCACTCCTTCTCTACCTGCCTTCTTCCCTCTTTCTTTCTTTCTTTTCTTTCTGTCCTCTCTCCTTCCTTCCCTCTCTCTCTCACTCCCTTCTTTTTCTTTCTTTCTTTTCCTTCATTCCTTCCTTCATCCTTCTCTACCTGCCTTCTCCTTCCTTCCTTCCTTCCTTCCTTCCTTCCTTCCTTCCTTCCTTTCTTCCTTCCTTCCTTCCTAGCTTAAGGAAATAATTCCTTCGTTCTGGGAAAGACACAACATTGAGTTCCTCTGAAAGAAAACCCGGGGAGGCCAGCAGAATTTGGGAAGGGGGTGATTGGCAGATGAATGAATAAATGAATTTATTCTTAATGTATTCTCGACAATTATAACCCCCCGTGAGGCTGAAGGGTTGAGCTTTGGGGAAGAAAAATCAGGTTGCCTCTATTTTTGGAGGCTCCTGAAAAGGATGGAGTTGAAAGGAAAAGCTGCGTGGTGGGAGAAGGAAAACATCGTTGTGCAAAGAAGTGAATTGTTTGTCCATGTCTTTTCTTCCTCCTTTCCTTTCCTTTTTCTTTTCTTCCTTTCCTTCCCTTCCCTCTTCTTTCTTTCCTTTCCTTCCTTCTTCCTCCTTTCCTTTCTTTTCCTTCCCTTCCCTTCTTCTATCTTCCTTTCCTCTTCCTCCCCTTCCCTCTTCCTTCTTTCCTTTCCACTTTCCTTTCCTTCGTTCCTTTCCTTCTGTCTTCCTCCTTTCCTTTCTTTTTCTTTCCTTCTTTCCTTTCCTTTCCACTTTCCTTCCCTTCCCTTCCTCCTTCCTTCCCTTCCCTTCTTTCCTTTCCTTCTTTCCTTTCCTTCCCTCTTCCTCCTTTCCTTTCTTTTCCTTTCCACTTTCCTTTCCTTCCTTCTTCCTCCTTTCCTTTCCTTTCTTTTCCTTCCCTTCCCTTCTTCTATCTTCCTTTCCTTTCCTTCCCTCTTCCTCCTTTCCTTTCCACTTTCTTTTCCTCCTTCCCTTCCCTTCCCCTCTCCCCTTTTCCTTTTCCACTTTCCTTTCCTTCCTTCTTCCTTTCTTTTCCTTCCCTTCCTTCCCTTCTTCTGTCTTCCTTTCCTCCCCTTTTCTTCCCTCTTCCTCCCTTCCCTTTTTCTCCTTTCCTTCCCTTCTCTTCCCTTCCCTTCTTCCCTTCCCTCTTCCTCCTTTCCTTTCCTTCCTTTCCTTCCCTTCTCCTCTTTTTCCTTTCCTCCTCTTATTATTATTAGAAACTTCTTAACCAATCCCAGTCAACTTTCCTTTTCTAATGTTTCTCAACACTTAGCCATCCTAAGGCATGTGGATTTCAATGCCCAGGATTCCACGGCCAGCACGCTAGCTAAGGAATTCTGGGACTTGCTGGCTGGGGAATTCTGGGAGTTGAAGTCCACACGTCTTAAAAGTCGCCGCGTTTGCAAACCATGGCTTGATTCGATCTCCCCGCAGGATGGACAGGACATCGGTGAGGATGTTGGTCTGGGCCTTCCTCCTTCTGATCCTGGGAGATCTCACCTGGGCTGTAGATCCCCCAAACTATTGCTACGGGGCACCAGGTCTCCCCGGAGTTCCAGGACCGCCAGGGAAAGATGGCCGAGATGGAAACAGGGGACCAAAAGGAGAACCAGGTTAGTAACGATCTGGGGGAATCTGATGGTTGTTTTTTTTTCAAATCTGGATGCCCCTCTCTGCCACTTTGTTATGGCCATTTATTATTATTATTATTGTGTATGCTCGAAAGAAATTAAGGGGAAAAATAGGTGGAAAAACGAGGGACAGAAGTGACATTATTTAGTTCAAGAAACCCCAAACCCAATATCTCAGGGGCTGCCCCAAAGAAGAGGGGAAGGGGGTCCATCTATTCTCCAAAGCCCCTGAAGGCAGGACAAGAAGCAACGGATGGAAACTCATCAAGGAGAGAAGCAACCTAAAACTAAGGAGAAATTTCCTGACAGTGAGGACAATTAATCAGTGGAACAGCTGGCCACTAGAGGTTGTGGGTTGCTCCATCACTGGTGGGTTTTAAGAAGAGATTGGACAACCATTTGTCCCTACCAGCTCTATTCTCATGGATGGATGGATGGATGGATGGATGGATGGATGGATGGATGGATGGATGGATTCCTTCACTGATTGAGATGGGATAGGTTCTCCTGTCTGAACAGGGGATTGGAGTAGAAGACATCCAAGGTCCTTACCGGCTCTATTCTCATGGATGGATGGATGGATGGATGGATGGATGCATGGATGGATTCCTTCACTGATTGAGATGGGATAGGTTCTCCTGTCTGAACAGGGGATTGGAGTAGAAGACATCCAAGGTCCTTACCGGCTCTATTCTCATGGATGGATGGATGGATGGATGGATGGATGGATGGATGGATGGATGGATTCCTTCACTGATTGAGATGGGATAGGTTCTCCTGTCTGAACAGGGGATTGGAGTAGAAGACATCCAAGGTCCTTACCGGCTCTATTCTCATGGATGGATGGATGGATGGATGGATGGATGCATGGATGGATTCCTTCACTGATTGAGATGGGATAGGTTCTCCTGTCTGAACAGGGGATTGGAGTAGAAGACATCCAAGGTCCTTACCGGCTCTATTCTCATGGATGGATGGATGGATGGATGGATGGATGGATGGATGGATGGATGCATGGATGGATTCCTTCACTGATTGAGATGGGATAGGTTCTCCTGTCTGAACAGGGGATTGGAGTAGAAGACATCCAAGGTCCTTACCGGCTCTATTCTCATGGATGGATGGATGGATGGATGGATGGATGGATGGATGGATTCCTTCACTGATTGAGATGGGATAGGTTCTCCTGTCTGAACAGGGGATTGGAGTAGAAGACATCCAAGGTCCTTACCAGCTCTATTCTCATGGATGGATGGATGGATGGATGGATGGATGGATGGATGGATGGATGGATTCCTTCACTGATTGAGATGGGATAGGTTCTCCTGTCTGAACAGGGGATTGGAGTAGAAGACATCCAAGGTCCCTACCAGCTCTATTCTCATGGATGGATGGATGGATGGATGGATGGATTCCTTCACTGATTGAGATGGGATAGGTTCTCCCCTCTGAACAGGGGATTGGAGTAGAAGACATCCAAGGTCCCTACCAGTTCTATTCTCATGGATGGATGGATGGATTCATTCCTTCATTGATTGAAATGGTCCAGGGTATCCTGCATGAGTAGGAGGTTGGACTAGAACACCTCCAAGGTCCCTTCCAGCTCCCTTACTCTGTTAAACGAACAATTGTACATTGAAGACCTACTTTGATGATGCTCTCCTGCTTCTAACCCACGTTCTCCCCGATCTCTAGGTCCTCCAGCCGCTCCTGGAAGCCACGGACCCAAGGGAGAGGCAGGTTCTCCAGGTCTTCCTGGTTTGCCAGGTAAAAGTGGACCCCGGGGTGCCTCCGGAAGCATAGGAGACGTCGGTCCCAAAGGCGAACGAGGGGAATCCGGTGACCCCGGCGGTCACAAGCTCATGTACCAATCCGCCTTCACCGTCAAGCGCCAGACCCACGAGCATCCGGTGAAGAACGCTCCCGTGGTCTTCCATGGTAACGTCACCAATACCTACCACGATTACGACACGACCACGGGCAAATTCACCTGCCGTATCCCCGGGGTCTACTACTTCGTCTTCCATACTTCCTTGACGTCCAACCTTTGCGTCAACCTGTACCGCAATCGGGAACGGATGGCCAGTTTCTGCGACCATCTCTCCAACCCCAAGCAAGTCAGCTCCGGCGGCGTCTTGCTTCAGCTGCAAGCCGGCCACCAGGTCTGGTTGGCGGTCAACGATTACAACGGGATGGTCGGCGTGGCCGGAGCCGACAGCGTCTTCTCCGGCTTCCTGCTGTTTCCGGATTAACCTTCTCCAGAAGTTGGCTCTCGAGTTTGTCTTCTTCTGGATCTCCCCTAGCTTTCCTGTCGTTCCAGGTTTCTCCTGCCGTCTTCCTTCCCGCTGATTTAAAAAAATAAATAAATAAAGAATTTGTAATGGCGATGAAAAAAAACACACAATCCGTTGGTGTTTCGTTTCTTGGTTCACCGTCGCTTACAGCACGATGCGTCTCAACCGTGCCGAGTTTAAGATGGGTGGACTTCAACTCCCAGAATTCCCTAGCTATACTGGCTGGGGGATTCTGGGAGTTGGAGTCCACCCCCTCTTAAAAAGTTGACAAGAGAATGGACTGGGGAATTCTGGGAATTGAAGTGCATCTATCTTAAAAAGTTGGCAAGAGAATGGCTGGGGAATTCTGGGAGTTGAAGTCCACCCATCTTAAAAGGTTGATGAAAGAATGGCTGGGGGATTCTGGGAGATGAAGTCCACCCATCTTAAAAGGTTGCCAAGAGAATGGCCTGGGAATTCTGGGAGTTGAAGTCCACCCATCTTAAAAGGTTGCCAAGAGAATGGCCTGAGAATTCTGGGAGTTGAAGTGCACCCATGTTAAAAGATTGCTAAAAGAATGACTGGGGGATTCTGGGAATTGAAGTCCATCTATCTTAAAAAGTTGCCAAGAAAATGGCCTGAGAATTCTGGGAGTTGAAGTGCACCCATCTTAAAAGGTTGATGAAAGAATAGCTGGTGGATTCTGGGAATTGAAGTCCATCTATCTTAAAAAGTTGGCAAGAGAATGGCTGGGGAATTCTGGGAGATGAAGTCCACCCATCTTAAAAGGTTGATGAAAGAATGGCTGGGGGATTCTGGGAGATGAAGTCCACCCATCTTAAAAGGTTGCCAAGAGAATGGCTGGGGAATTCTGGGAGTTGAAGTCCACCCATCTTAAAAGGTTGATGAAAGAATGGCTGGGGGATTCTGGGAGATGAAGTCCACCCATCTTAAAAGGTTGCCAAGAGAATGGCCTGGGGGATTCTGGGAGTTGAAGTCCACCCATCTTAAAAGGTTGATGAAAGAATGGCTGGGGGATTCTGGGAGATGAAGTCCACCCATCTTAAAAGGTTGCCAAGAGAATGGCCTGGGGGATTCTGGGAGTTGAAGTCCACCCATCTTAAAAGGTTGATGAAAGAATGGCTGGGGGATTCTGGGAATTGAAGTCCGTCTATCTTAAAAAGTTGCCAAGAGAATGGCCGGGGAATTCTGGGAGTTGGAGTCCATCAATCTCAAGAGTTTCTAAAAGAACGGCTGGGGGATTCTGGGAGTTGAAATCCACACCTCTTAAAAAGTTACCAAGATTGAGACACAGTGGCTTAGGGCATTACATTATATAAATATACAGTATATACAGTAAATGAATGAATGACCCACTTGGGTGACCTGAATGGTTTGAGGAGAAGCCATTCAAAAATTGAACCCCAAGTTCTCTCTTCTGTGTTTGGCCCCTTTTAAGAGGTACCAGATCTTGCACCCCAATAAATGAAGAATCTGACTGAATCCGGGTTTATTAGCTTTGGTTTAGAGTTGAATAATATAGAAAATCTATATAATGTTAAAAGTTAAAAATAGAATACACAAAATTAAAAATATTTTTTTAAAAATGATACACACACAAACACAATCGATATCATCCATATCTGTCTGTCTGCCTGCCTATCATCTATCTATCCACCTAATATCTATCTATCTATCTATCTCATCTTTATCTATCTATATCCATCTTTCTCTCTATCATCTCTCATCTCTCTCTATATATACTGTATATATATATATATCCCTCAGAAAACAAATATTCCTCTTTCTCTCTATCATCTCTCTCTGTCATCTATCTATCTATCTATCTATCTATCTATCTATCTATCTATCTATCTATATCTATCTATCCTTCCTTCCTCCTTGCCTTTCTTTTTTCTCTCTCCCTTCTCTCCATTTTTCTCCCTTTCTTTCTCCCTCCCTCTTTCTCTCTCTTTCCTTTCTCTTTTCTTTCCTTTCTTTCTTTTCCCTTTCTCTCCCCTTCTCTTTCTCTCTCTCTTCTTTCTTTCTCTCCAACTATTTTGCAATTGTCCGCCATCCCCCCCACCCTTTAGCTGACCAGAACCTTTCGTCCTTGCACATCCAGCAAAATTAAAACTCCTCTGAAATGGCCAAGCCACGGGGTCCAGATTGCAAAATGCTTCCTCTTTCCTGCCCCATTCCCCCCTCCCCCCATGGAGCCAGAGAATAAGAAAAAAAAAAAAAAGAAGAGAATAAGACCCCAAACCACAAAAAAACAAAAAATCAGGAACCCAACTTTCTCTTCCCTTTTCTTTTTTTCTTGCAGAAGTAGCAGAAAAGACCCCGAGAAGCATCCTGTTCCCCACCCATGAGAAAGATGGATGTGAAACTGCTGGCTGGGCAGAGGAAGGGTCCGGGAAGAGGAGGGGGGGGTCACCCCACAGAAAGGAGAAGTTCGGCCCAGTTTCCCTGTTGTGGCCAACACAACGAGGAGGGAGGGGTGTGTGTGTCAGCAGCCCGAAACCCAGAGGTGTGTGCGTGTGCACACACACGCGTGTCCCATCCAGGAAATCGCTTTTGACGGTACCGGACGGACAGGCGACTTGTGTCAACTCAACCCTTGCTAGCTTGAAGGGACAACAAGACAGGCCAGGTAAGAAAATATATATATATATTTGGAGACCTTTTTTACTGTGTGTGTTTGCAAAGACGTGTGTTTGGGTGTCAGTGGGGAATCATAGATTTTTGGAGTCCATAAAAGGAGCCACCAGGTTTTCCCAAAGGTGCTTTTTCCAAAAAAAAAAAAAGGAATTAGACTTTCTTGGGTTTTTTTTCCTCCCCCTCTTGGAAAACGTTTGGCTGCCCATCCGAGAATCTTCTTTGACTCTTAGATAAGAAGCAAAACACTTTCTTTAAAAAAAAACAAAACATTCTTTTTTTAATTCATTGATAATTTTTAAAACACATTTTATAAATAAAATGCGTTTTGCGTTTTAGTTGATGCCCAAGAAAATAGTAGGAAAGTTAGGGGAGGGAAAAGGGAAGGGAAAAATATAGGGGAAAAAAAGGGGGGGGAGAAAGAGTAGGTTTTGACTCCTTTTGGTGCCGTAGAATAAGACAATTGCATCAAAACCTTAACGTTTTACTTTTAAATTACAATATCGACTAGCCATTTCTAATAACAACAAACCGATCTCATCGGTAAAACCCACAATCAAAGTTTTACTTTTTTTTTCTCACCTTGGGAGCACAAAGTCCAGAAGTGACTGGACTAGATGATAGATAGATAGATAGATAGATAGATAGATAGATAGATAGATAGATAGATAGATAGATATGGTAGGTAGGTAGAGGTAGGTAGAGATAGATAGATAGATAGATAGATAGATAGATAGATAGATAGATAGATAGATAGATAGATAGATAGATATGGTAGGTAGGGAGAGGTAGGTAGGGAGAGATAGATAGATAGATAGGTAGGTAGGTAGGTAGGTAGGTAGGTAGATGATAGAGAGAGATATGATGATAGATAGATAGATAGATAGATAGATAGATAGATAGATAGATAGATAGACGGACAGATGGATAGCTAGGTAGGTAGGTGGATGGATGGATGGATAGCTAGATATGGTAGGTAGGGAGAGGTAAGTAGGGATAGCTAGATAGCTAGATAGCTAGACAGATAGATAGATAGATAGATAGATAGATAGATAGATAGATAGATAGATAGATAGATAGATAGATGGAAGGATGGATGGATGGAATGCAGGAAGAACAGATAGGTGATTGAGATAGAGAGAGGGGGGAGAGAGAGATGGTAGCTAGCTAGCTAGCTAGCTAGCTAGCTAGATAGATAGATAGATAGATGGAAGGATGGATGGATGGATGAACGGATGGACAAACGGACGGATGGATAGATAGGTAGGTGGATGGATGGATGGATGGATAGATAGATATGGTAGGGAGGGAGTGGTAGGTAGGGATAGATAGATAGATAGATAGATAGATAGATAGATAGATAGTTGAAGTCCTTCGTCTGGAAGCTACCAAGGACAGGGGTTGTCCTAGAGAAACCGAGTCACACAGCTTCCCTCTGCTGCTTTCTGTGCCCATCTAGGATGCTCAGTGCCAAGCTGTTGGTCGGGGTCTTGATGGTCTGGCTGCCCACAGCATGTTTGGCACAAGCCAGCAGCTGCCAAGGCCCCGCACTCATCCCTGGGATCCCCGGTATGCCAGGAGCTCCGGGGTCCAACGGCCAGGATGGAATTGACGGGAGCAAAGGAGAACGAGGTAAGGAAAAGGATCTTATTAAAGGGGGGGGGGGCATATCCCAGCTTCAAAAGCAGAGGAAGGGCAAAGGTCGGGAGGGAGCTCGGGTCATCTAGTCCACCCCTCTACCTTGGAGAAGGTCTACTGCAACAGCAACACTGTTGGAGATGGAGAAGGGAAAGATGGAAAAGGAGAGGGAGAGGAGGGAGTGGAGGAGGAGAATCAGTCCTTCCTTCCCTTTATCCAGCCTTCCTTCCGTCCTTCAATTTCTTTTTCTATTCTTCAATACTCTGATCTTCCTTCCTTCCTTCCTTCCTTCCTTCCTTCCTTCCTTCCTTCCTTCCTTCCTTCCTTCCGGTGATTTTGATGGTTTTCTTGCAGACATTTCATTACCCAAATAGGTAATCATCAGTGATCCATCCATCCATTCATCCATCCATCCATCCTTCCTTCCTTCTTTCCTCCCCTCCCCTCTTTTGTCTCTGTCCCTGTTCCTTCCTCCCTCCTTCCCTCCCTCCCTCCCTCCCTTCAGCCCTCCCTTCCTTTTGAGACAGCCGCAACGAACTCCAACGCTACTTTCTCCCAAGCTCACAGCCACACAATCTTGCACCCCTGGCCGCTCAGCAACCTCTCCTTCCCTTGAGCTTCTTCAGAACCAGGGAGAATCTCCTCCACGACGCTTTCTCCGAGTACATTTCTGCCGGGGACTCAGATTCCTCTTCTCTCTCTCCTCTTCTACCTTGGCTGCAGCTCTTCCTCCCCTTCCAAGTCAAGTCGATTCTCACACTCAACCCATTACAGTTCCCGCTCCTCTTCCCCACCCCTTAGTGTGCACCCAGAACGACAACCCTGCAAGGTAGGAGCGCCGTAGGTTCCACCGTGAAGCTTTCCCATCTGTTGTCTTCTCCGCCGTACCGTCTTTTTTCTTTTTGCTCTTTTCTTAGGTCCACCTGGAAGAGTCGAAGATTACCGAGACGCTGGCGAACCCGGTGATCCCGGCATGCCAGGTTTCCCAGGGAAATTTGGTCCCAGGGGGCCCACGGGTGCCAAAGGTCCCCCCGGGCCTCCTGGAGAACGAGGCCTGAAAGGCGAATCCGGGGACGCCAAAGCGTCTCACCGATCGGCTTTCTCGGCCACGCGGGGTGCCACTTTTACCCCGCGTCGGTCTCAACCGGTTCGTTTCGACCGGGTTATCACCAACGTGGGTAACCACTACAACAGCCGCTACGGCCAATTCGCTTGCCAGATCCCGGGGATCTACTACTTCTCCTACCACGCCACCTCGCGCGGCAATCTGTGCCTGCACCTGAAGAAGGGCCGCGGCAGCTCCAGCGCGGAGAACGTGGTGACCTTTTGCGACTACGTTTTGAACACCTTTCAGATGACGACCGGCGGGGTGGTTCTCCGAGTGGCCCAGGGCGAGATGGTGTGGCTGGAGCCCACGGAGAAGAACTCGCTGCTGGGGGGCATCGAAGGCTCCGATAGCATTTTCTCCGGATTCCTGCTCTTCCCCGAAGTGAACGCCTGAACAACGTTTACCTCCGTCTCCGGTGCGGTGCCCCCCCCTCCGAAAGGATAACGCCCCCCCCTCCAAAAGGGTTACGAGTTGCAACCCTCCTTGTCTCCTTCCTCCTTGCTTTCATCCCACCCCTCACATTTTTTTTTTTCCACGCACCACCTTTCGAGATCTCGGCGAGATTTTTTGCAAATGAATCAATAAACCGTTCATTGAGAAAAGTTTTGCAGGATTCGTGGGGGGATTCGAACTGGGGTTCAAACTCGGGGAAGAGGGGGGGAGTTGAGGAAGTGGAGGGGGCGAGAAAGGGTATTTTGGGGGGGGTCTTGACTCTAATCCTCCACTGTTCGGTTAGGGATTGTTTGAAGTTACGACGGCACTGGTTAAAAAAAAAAAGGGGGACTTTTTTCACACTTACGACCGTGGCGTCACCATCCCCACATGACTTACATTCGGATGCTCGGATGCTGGTTCGTAGTTATGACGCCGGCATCACTCCCTGAGCCAAATTCCTCACTTAGCAATGTAAATTCTGGGCTCGGTGGTGGTCGAGGAATGCCCGTATACGTTTTAAGTTTCATAAAATGGAATAAAGTCAAAGCAAAAGTTAAAAAGCTAAAGCAAAGTACAGACCGTCCTGGACTTACGACCACAATTGAGCCCTTAAGTCACTTCAAGCGGTCATTAAACGAAGTGTTGTAAGTGGAGGATTTTACCTGTATCTTCGGTCCGGCATTCAGGTGAGCCCGATGCAGCCAGCAGGGGGCGCTAGACGCTCAAGGATTGGCATTGAGACCTTAACAGGAGATTGCAAGAGAGCCAGCAAAGACCCCCCCCTCACTCGCTTTATGAAAAGGGGGCTTTGTGGATACTGGAGGAGCCTGGGAGGGAAGGAGGGAGGGAGGGAGATTTAGTTACAACCCCCCCCACCCCCCAAAACCTTTGTCCAGTCTGAAGGCAGTTTGGCTGGCCCTCTGCAGGCCCAGGAGTCATCTCCAGCTGCCCCCACCCCACCCCAGCCCCACATCAGCTGGGCCTGAAAAGCAATTCTAGAAGGGAAATGAAAAGGGAAGAAACATGAAATTGAAGGAAGGAAAGAAGGCAGGAAGGAGGGAGGGAAAGAAGGAAGGAAAAGGGAAGGAGGGAGAGAAGGGAAGGAGGGAGGGAAAGAAGGAAGGAAAAGGGAAGGAGGGAGAGAAGGGTGAATATAAGGGAGGGAGGGAGGGAAAGAGGGAGGAAGGAAGAAAGGGAGGGAGAGAAAAGGGAAGGAGGGAGGGAGGGAGAGAAGGGAAAAGGGAAGAAGGGAGGGTGAGTATAAGGGAGGGAGGGAAGGAGGGAGGGGAGAAGGAAGGGAGGGAGAGAAGAGAGGAAAAGGGAAGAAGGGAGAGAAGGGAAAGAAGGAGGGAAGGAAGGAAAAGGAAGAGGGAGGAAGAGTGATTATAAGGAAGGGAGGGAGGAAAGGAGGGAGGGAGGGAGGGAGAGAGAAAAGGGAAGGAGGGAGGGAGGGAAGGAAGGAAAAGGGAAGGAGGGAGAGAAGGAAAGAAGGAAGGGAAAGGAAAGGAGGGAGGAAGGGTGAGTATAAGGGAGGGAGGAAAGGAGAGAGGGAGGGAGGAAGAAAGGGAGAGAGAGAAAAGAGAAGGAAGGAGGGCATGAAGAAGTATGAGAAGGAGGGAGTGAAGGAAGGAAAGAAAGAAAAGGAGAGGAGGAGGAGGAAGGAAGGATGGAGGGAAGAAGGATAAGAGGTAGGGAGGTAGGTGGGAGGGACGGAGGAAGGATGGAGGGAAGGGAGAGAGGAGGGAGAGAGAAAAGGATGGAAGGAAAAGAGAGGGAGGGAGGAAGAGGGAGGGCAAATGGCAGCTGCCCCCCACTTCCAAAGGGGCCGAGACAGCGCTGCCCCCTCCCCTCCCCTCCCTCCCCTCCGGGGGCTCAGTGCGTGTCTCCCGTGACCCAGAAACGGGCTGCGGAGCTCCTGCACGGCCCTGGATGGTCCCTCTCTCTTTCTCTTTCTCTTTCTCTTTCTCTTTCTCTCTCTCTCTTTCTCTCTCTTTCTCCCTTTCTCTCCCTTTCTCTCTCTCTCTCTTTTTCTCTTACTCGCTGTTTTTCTCTCTCTCTCTTTCTCGCTGTTTTTCTCTCTCTCTCTTTCTCTCTTTTCTCTTTCTTGCTCTCTTTTTCTCTCTCTTTCTCGCTGTTTCTCCCTCTCTTTCTCCTTTTCTCTCTTTCTGTCTCTCTTTTCTCTCTCTCCTTTTCTCTCTTTTGCTCTCTGTCTTTCTCTCTCACTTTCTCGCTGTTCTCTTTCTCTCTCTCTCTCTTTCTTTCTTTCTCTCGTTCTCTCTCTCTCTGTCTTTCTTGCTCTCTTTCTTGCTCTTCCTCTTTCTCTCTTACGTCTTTCTCTTTCTTTCTTTCTTTCCCCCTTTCTCTCTCTCTCTCTCTCTCTTTCTCTTTTTTCTTTCTCGTTCCTTTCTCTTCTTTCTCTTTCGCTCTCTCTCTTTTTCTCTCTTTCTCCCTTTCTCTTTCTCCCTTTATCTCCCCCCCCCACCATCTCTCTCTCTTTTTCCAGTAAACAACCCCCCTCTCTCCAAAACCCAGAGCTTTCAAGGAATCAAAAAGAGCTTGGGGGAAGAATAGCCAGCTCGCATCAGGCCAGCGGAGGGAAAAAAAGGAATATATAACCCCCCCATCTAGACCCCCCCCTCCAGCCCCCAGGGAAAACCAAGCTGGAGAAAAAGATTTCCTGGATTTGTGCAATTTTGCACAGAGGGGCGAGTTGGACGGAGCCCACCCGCTTCTTCCTTGTGAAAAAAATAAAATAAAAATAGCATTTAGACTTCTACAGGTAATCCTGGATTTACAACTGCAGGGGCAAAATTCCCTTAAATAAATGTCCCACTTAGCAACATAAATTTTGGGCTCCCTTGTGGTTGTAAATCAAAGACTACCTGTATAAATCCTTTACAACACTCTCTGGGCAATTTATAATAGAGGCACATGATTTGCAGCTTGCCACCCCCCACCCCCCCAACAATCTGGGTCCTCGTTTTACCGACCTCGGAAGGACGGAAGGACGAGGCATCCTTGAGCCGGTCAGGATCGAACTGCTGACAGTCGGCAGAATTTTCACGTAAAAAGGAATCAATTTTGCTTCAAAATTCTGCTCACAATGTTTTGGGTGGGCTGCCCTCGGTCAGAAAGGCTGAAATTGGATTTTTGCCCTGAGCGACAGGCTGGACTGGATGGCCTCTAGGGGTCCCCTGGAGTCCAGCTTCACAAGCAACTGGGGCAAGGTTCAGGAAGCAGGAACGGTACAGATCTGGGGATAAATTTCTTAAAGCTCCAATGCTCTTTTTTTTTGATGGGCTGGATAGATTTCAAAGAATGTATTTTCCTGACGATTTGAGTTTCATTTTAAAAACTTAAAAGGGTATTTTACCTTTTCCGTATCCTTTGATCTTCCAACGATCTAATTTTTCTTTCCACAGATTCTCATAATCTCTCTCTCTCTCTCGTTCACTCTCTCTCTCTCCCCCCTTTTCTGCCTCTCCTTCTCCCTTTCACTTCCTTCCTCTCTCTGTCTCTCTCTTTCTCTACCTCTCTTTTTTATATCTCTCTCATTCCTTCTCTTTCTCTCTCCTCTCTCTTTCATTCTGTCTCCCCCCCTCCCTGACTCCCTTTTTCTCTCTCTCCTTCCCCTCTCTCTATCCCTCTTTTCTCTTTCTCTCTTTGTCTTTCTGCCTTTCTCTCTCTCTGTCCCTCTCTCTCTTTCTCTCCCTCTCTCCTCTCTTTCCTTCTCTTTCCTTCTCTCTTTCCTTCTCTCTCCCTACCTGATTCTCTTTTTCTCTCTCTCCTTCCCCTCCTTTTCTCTGTCCCTCTCTCTCTCTCTTTCTCTTTCTGTCTCTTCCTTTCTCTCTCTCTCCCACTCTGTCTCTTTTTCTCTCCCTCCCTTTCTCCTGCTCTCTTTCCTTCTCTTTCTCTTTCATTCTCTCTCTTCCCTCCCTCTTTTTCTCTCCCTCCTTCCCCTCTATCCCTCTTTTCTCTCCTCTTTTCTTTCTCTCTCTCTCTGTCTTTCTGTCCCCCTCTCTTTCTCTCTCTCTGTCCCCCTCTCTTTTCTCCCTCACTCCCTCTTTCTCCTCTTTCCTTCTTTCTTTCTCTCTTTCATTCTCTCTCTCTCTCCCTCCCTGACTCTTTTTATCTCTCTTTCCCTTCCCTTTATCCCTCTTTTTTCTCTGTCCCTTTCTCCCTTTCTCTCTCTCTCTTTCTGTCTCCTCCTTCTCTCTCTCTCTTTTTCTCTCCCTCCCTCCCTCTCCCTCCCTCTCTTTCTCTCTCTAATCCATCTTTCATTTCTTTTATTCAATAACCCATCAAATTCAGTTGTCAGTGCCTCATGTCTTTAAAAAGGCTAAAATTACAAGAGATTCTTAAAGCATTCTAGGTCACATTGTTTAGATAATGCTTGTTTCATAATATGGCATGTTTCATAATATTATTATAGAGTCTCTCTCTCCCTCTCTCCCTATATAAAATAAATTAAAAAAAACAATATATATATATTTATGAACAAATTGTATCTCCAATACATTATACACTCAATCAGTTTTATTGTTTTAGTTTTCAACTACGCTACTTGCGTTTCTAAATTTTATTTTAAACTTTAAAATTGATATATATTTTAAGGGGTGCTTAGAGGGTCTGTCGGTGGATTTTTGCAGAAGCTTATTTCGGCCTCGCCTGCAGCACAAATTCATTTTTTCTCTCTACTTTCTCACGAAGAGATTTGCCTTTCCTGAATAATTTAGGAAACTAAACTTGGTTTAATTCCATTAAAACAGCCTCACAGGTGCATATAAATAATGGGAGAAAACAAGCATTTCTAGCTGGATTTGAAAACTGTATATAATTCAGCGAGTCCTCGATTTACGATGATTCACTTAGTGACCGTTCCAAGTTACGATGGCACTGGGGAAAAAAAAGGACTTGTAACTTTTTTCCGCCGACACTTAATGACCGCAGTCACGGTCCCCTGATCCAAATTCAGACGCTCGGCAGCCGCCTCGCATTTATGACGGTGATTTCCCCTTCGGTGGCTTTCTGATGAGCAAAGTCCAAGGGGGGGAACTTGGATTCGCTTAACGACCGGCTGACTAAAAACGGTGGTGATTCACTTAACAAACGTGCGACTAATTTAACAATGGCGGTGATTCGCTTAACAACGGTCGCGAGAAAGATCTTAAAACGGGGCCGAATCCGCTGAACGAATGCATTTCAGAAAACTTTTCTCTGCAGGGAGCAATTAAAACTTGGGGAGGTTTCATAGCCCCCTCCCCTTTAAGTAAACCCCTTCCCAGTCTCGGTTCTGGGTGGAAATTTATGGACCGTGCTAAAAACTCTCCATAAAGTTTATTGCGGAAAGGATTTTAAACCTAAATTAACCCAGCTCAAGGTTAAGATGGGGGAAGGTGTGGCCGATAAGCCAGGTTTTGGTAGAGATTTCTTATCTCTCTCTGGGGTGGGGGTGGGGCTGTCTCTTTGCTTGTGGGGTGGGGGCTTCTGTTTGAGAGGGGGAGGTTGTTTACTGGAAAAAGAGAGAGAGATGGTGGGGGGAGAGAAAGGGAGAAAGAGAGAAAAAGAGAGAGAGCGAAAGAGAAAGAAGAGAAAGGAATGAGAAAGAAAAAAGAGAAAGAGAGAGAAAGAGATAGAGAAAGGGGGAAAGAGAGAAAGAGAAAGACGTAAGAGAGAAAGAGGAAGAGCAAGAAAGAGAGCAAGAAAGACAGAGAGAGAGAACGAGAGAAAGCAAGAAAGAGAGAGAAAGAAAGAGAACAGCGAGAAAGTGAGAGAGAAAGACAGAGAGAAAAAGAGAGAAAAGGAGAGACAGAAAAGAGAGACAGAAAGCGAGAAAAGGAGAAAGAGAGAGGGAGAAACAGTGAGAAAAGAGAGAGAAAAAGAGAGCAAGAAAGAGAAAAGAGAGAAAGAGAAACAGCGAGAAAGAGAGAGAGAAAGAGAGCAAGAGAGCAAGAAAGAGAAAAAGAAAGAGAGAGAAAGGGAGAGAGAGGGATAAACAGCGAGAAAGAGAGAGAGAAAAAGAGAGCAAGAAAGAAAAAAAGAGAGAAAGGGGGAGAAAGGGAGAAAGAGAGAGAGAGAAAGAGAGCAAGAGGCTTCTGCCTCTTTTTTTGAAGAGGAATTTGCTTAAATCAGGAGCATTTATCATTCGAGGCCGTGTTGTGCAATGGGCACACACACAGACAAACACTTTCACAGACACACAAAAATAAGCCATGAAGTCAGGGATCTGTCATTTTATAGTCGGTGTTTTTTTCTTTTCTTTTCTTTTCTTTTTTTAAGGTTTCTAATTTTATTGGGCTGCCAGCCGCCCAGAGTGATTTGAGAGGTGAGGGGCGTGGTAAAGGCATTCAACAAAGAATAAACAGATGTGCATTGTTATTGGAAATACGTTAAGTGGATGGCATGTAATAATAATTGTTTAATCGGATTCCGTTTCATTTGTATGGGAAGGCCTGGCTGGCGCCCAGGGGCCACACTCCCTTCACGCGTTGATGTGACATTTTTATAAAAAATAAAAAAACTCGTAAAAGTAAAGAAATAAGGAAAATGATTGGATGGATGGATGGATAGGTAGATATATAGAGAGAGAGAGAGAAAGAAAGAGACATAGTTAGATAGATAGATAGATAGATAGATAGACAGACAGACAGACAGACAGACAGACAGACAGACAGACAGACAGACAGATATAGATAGATAGATATTGATGATAAAGAGAAACAGAGAGAGACAGATATATATAGACATATATATATATATATATATAGAGAGAGAGAGAGAGACAGAGAGATGATGATAGAGAAACAGAGAGAGACACACACACACACATATATATATAGAGAGAGAGACAGATAATGATGAGAGAGAGAGAGAGAGAGAGAGAGAGAGAGAGAGACAGATAAAGAAAGAGAGAGAGATGATAGACATAGATAGATATATATAGATTATATATATATAGAGAGAGAGACATATATATATATATAGAGAGAGAGATAAAGAGAGAGATAAAGAGAGAGCGATAATAGAGAGAGACATATATATATATAGAGAGAGAGACATTATATATATATAGAGAGAGAGGGGGAGGGAGGGAGAGAGAGACACATTATATATGTGTATACACACACACACACACACACACACATATATATATATAGAGAGAGGGACATTATATATATACATATATATATATATAGAGAGAGAGACATAGATATATAGAGACAATATATATATTGTCTCTCTATATTTATATATCATATATATATATATATATATATATATATATATATATATATATATATATATATATATATTGTAGAGAGAGAGAGATAAAGAGAGAGAGAGAATGATGATCGAGAGAGAGAGACATAGATATATATATAAAGAGAGACATAGATAAAGAGAGAGATAATGATGATCGAGAGAGACATAGATATATATAAAGAGAGACATAGATAGATAGATAGATAGATAGATAGATAGATAGATAGATAGACAGACAGACAGACAGACAGATGAAAGAGAGAGAGGGAGGGAGGGGATCTTTTCCCAAGCAACAAGAAAGTAGATCTTGAAGGAGAAATTTGGGATCTCTAACTCCCCCCCGGGGTGGGATCCGAGAATCTCCCAAATCGAAAGCGAACAGCTGGCGGAGAACGGGCTGGCTGGCTGGCTGGGACCCACCCCGCCCCGCCATCTACATCTGTGCCAGGAGGGGAATCTCCTGGCGGCGGGGAAGCCGAGAGATTCGTGGGGGAGGGGGAGGGAGCCGAGGAGGGACGACCCCCCCACTCCCCTCCCCTCCCCTCCCCAATCCAGACCACGGGCAGCCTTAAAAACCAGGGTGGGGGGGTTTAAGCTCAGGGGGAGAGCGGCTAGTCCCTAAGAAGGAGGAGCAGGCGGGGAGACCCCCCCTCTTTTACCCCCCCCCCCACCCTCTCTCTCTCATGGGCTCATTTCAGGACCCTCGAGAGCGCCCGCTTCTCTCCTCCTCCTCCTCCTCCTCCGATAGACTGCGCCCGCCCGCGGAGGCTCCCCCTTGCCTCCCCCTTCCTCCGGAGGGGCTGGGATGGGAAAAGGGAGGGGAGGGGGCGGTCGGAGAGGCTCCCCCGCGCTCGCCGCCCCCTCCCCGCCTCCAGCGCCAGTCTCCTCCCCGCGCTCGGGCGGCGGAGGCAGCATCATCGGCGGCCGGCCGAGCTCGGCGGAGAGACCCCCGCCTCGCCTCCCACACCGCCTCATCTCCGGACCCAGCGAGAGGACCCCCTCCCCTTCTTGCCCACCCCACCCCACCCCCGTCCCTGCGACCCCCCACCCCTCCTCCTTCCCCCCCTCTCCTTCCCAACCTCCGGAGCTGATGGCCGCGTAGAAGCCCCCCGAGAGCGCCTCGCTATGGGGCCGCCCCCGCCCCCAGCCCCACCGCCGCCCCCACCCGCGACCCCCTCGCCAGGACCCGGTGCGCTCCGGCTCCTGCTTCTCTTGCTGCTCCCGCGGCCGGCTGCCTCCGTAGAAGGTAAGTCGGGCGTAAAAAGGATGCTCAAGCCATCTATCCGCTTGGCCCGGGAGACCCCCCCCCCCCCTTTTACCCTGTATGGGGAAGGGCCGCCATGGCCGCCGCGGTGGGCAACGGGGGGACCCTCCCCTTCTCTCCCCCAACATCACAGCCACCCCCCCCCCCCGGGGAAATCCTGGTGGAAATCCTGGGTAGCAAAAAGGATTTGAGCGCAAAATCCTTGGAGCGCGCAAAAAGAAAAAAAAAAATCCCTTGGAGAAGGAATCGCGAAGGCGGGGAGGGGTCTTCCCAGTTTTCCCATTGACCCCCACCGGGCTGTCGATCCCCCCCTCTGGAACACAGCCCCCTCCCCTCTCTCCCCATTCCTTGGCCCCACCGGGAAGGGGGTCTCCTCCTTCTCGCGCGGACGGATGCAGAAGATGCTTGGGGCTGGCCGGCGGAGGTTGCGCATGGCTTGGGATGCTGGGGCGTCCCTTTGGCCTTTTTTGGGGGGGTGGTCCTCTCTCCCACCACTACTGCTACTACTACATTCACCCCGGTTTTTTTCTTCCTCGCCTTTTTTGCACTCTTTGCTCCCCACCCTTTAGATGTGGGAAGAAAAAGCCGGATTTTTTTTTTTGCCAGAGTTGGGGGGTCTCTCTGCAGTGTTTTACATATCCAGGGTGGGCTTTTGGAGGCAAGAGAGAAGAAAGAAGGAAGGAAGGAAGGAAGGAAGGAAGGAAGGAAGGAAGGAAGGAAGGAAGGAAGGAAGGAAGGAAGAAGAACGAGGGGGTGGGTAGGAGAAATATGGGGTGATGCTCTGTGGGGTTCGAAAGGGGGAAGGGGGAATTTGGGGTGTTTTTTTTCCCCAAGGCGTCTTTCATCTCTCAAGCCCCCACCCCAAAATGAGAGCCTCCCCCCCTCCTTCTTTTTTGACATTTTCCTAGGGAGGAATTAAAAAAAAATGCCATCGCCGTCTTTTAAGAGGGATGTGGAAAAAAAAAAAATCAGGTGTGTTATGGTGGCATTGTGTCATCACAGGGATGGTGGCATCACGCGTCGTGTCGTCATTGTCGTGGGTTTCTTTGGATTTGAACCTGCAACATTTGGAGCAGGCGGCCCCACGAAACTGACCCATTTGGGCCTTTTAATTCTGGAGACTTGGTGTTTCAGGCCACACTTAATTTGAATTAATTTATTTTAGATATCTATTTTAATGGGCCACAAAACTAACTCGTTGGGTCTTTAATTCTGGAGATTGGGTGTTTCAGGATACCCTAATTTTAATTAATTAATTTATTTTTAAATATTTCAGTGGGCCACAAAACTAACTTGTTGGGCCTTTTAATTCTGGAGACCGGACGTTTCAGGCCACCCTAATTTTAATTAATTAATTAATCTTAAAATATTTTAATGGGCCACAAAACTAACTCGTTGGGCCTTTAATTCTGGAGATTGGGTGTTTCAGGATACCCTAATTTTAATTAATTTATTTATTCGCAAAAGGTGGCATTTTTTTTGACCCTGCTTGCCATGGGAACCCCCAAATCCCGTTAAGCTAAAATAGAGTTTTGGGGGTTCTCAGATTGTCGCTGTTGTGAGAAAAACCCTCCTTTGAGCTGTGAGAATCCCTGTCAGTTGGAAGTCACTGGAATTTGGATATTTTAATGCGCTGCGGGAATCCGAAATTAATTTTGATTTCATGAGGTTCGAAAACGTCAAACTGCCTGTTGGGGGTTATTTTTCTCGAGATTTTTCTGGGTTCGCCTTCCTTCAAAGACTCCCCCAAACCCCGCATTTGGGGAGGCGCTTCTGGAACATTCCATGCGGCTTGAGGGGGGCCTGTAATGGGGGGGCGGGGCGGAAGAAAATGTGCGCAAGTGGGTGGACGATTTTGATGGATACAAAATCAATTTCCTCCCCATTTTTTCCCCCTTTGGGGCAGTGGGCTAGGTGAGGGGGTTTTCGCCAATTTAAAGAGAATAATGCGGGGGCACAGGGAGCCAGACAAGGCGAGGATTTTTCAAAATGGTGGACGGTGATGATGTTGGTTGGCAAGGGTACGGAGTGCGTGTCATTGTGCAGACTTTATTCATTCATTCATTCATTCATTCACCCATCTCTCTCTCTCTCTCTCTCTCTCTCTCTCTCTCTCTCTCTCTCTCTCTCTCTGTATTTCTCTCTCTGTGTGTGTATATACACACACACACACATAAACTATATTTATCCCTCTATATCTCTCTAGCTGTCTCTTTCTCTATTATCTCTCCCTCTATTTATCTATTTCTCTCTATCTGTCTGTCTGTCTATCTACCATCTATCTACCTATCATCTATGTATCTATGTATGTATGTATGTATGTATGTATGTATGTGTCTGTTTGTCTGCCTGTCTCTCTCGCTCTTTTATCTAGCCATCTCTATCTGTGTTTATAATCTATCTATCTATCTATCCATCTATCTATCTGTCTCTATCTATCTATATATCTCTTTCTCTCTCTTTCTCCCATCCATCCATCCATCCATCCATCCATCATCTTTCTTTCTTTCTTTCTTTCTTTCTTTCTTTCTTTCTTTCTTTCTTTCTTTCTTTCTTTCTCTATTTAACATCTATCTATCTATCTATCTATCTATCTATCTATCTATCTATCTATCTACTGTGTTTCCCCAAAAATAAGACCCTGTCTTATTTTTTTTGAACCCTGAAATAAGCGCTTGGCCTTATTGCCATGCGCTCAAAAGCCCGATTGGGCTTATTATCAGGGGATGTATTATTTTGGGGGAAACAGAGTATCTATCTATCTATCTATCTATCTATCTATCTATCTATCTATCTATCTATCTATCTATCTATCTCTATTATCCATCCATCCATCCATCCATCCATCCATCCATCCATCCATCTTCAATGCTGCCCCATCTCCCCTTTAGTTTCTTTACAATCAATTCTCACCAATTAGCTTCATATTCTGGCTTTTTCTGGGACTAGGAAATCACCCATTCATTATGCAAACCAAAGTCATTTTCTTAGCAAATTATTCTACCCAAAATATCCATTTCTTGTATTGCATCGTCCAGCTATTTTTTGTTTTGTTTTGTTTTGTTTTGGCTGAAAAGCTCTGGATTTGCCTCTAAATGCTACAGGGCTGAGCAGGGTGTTAATTTTCACTAAAATTACATCTATTTCCCCCGCCTTGCTACTGGAGAATGGCAGCTTTTAGCAAAATTGAAATAATTGGCGGTATTCAAATTTTTGGCGCCTCCAAATTTGGTCTTCTGGGGAAACTTCACGCTGTCTGTGAACCCTTTAAATTATATTTACATATTTTATCTTGGCATTTGTGATGCAGTGTTGTTTTATTTGATGCTGGTCGCCGTCTCGCAGTTTCCAAAGTGATCGTATTCGGTTGTGTCTGATTAATAGTAAAATATTTAATGGACGTGTTTTGATAGTATAACATCCTGCATACTTTGGTTTCTTTCCAAGAGTGCTAGTCATATATATTATTTTCTAAGAATATTGGGGTAGGATAATTTACTCTCTGTTCCCACAATGCGCATGGTTGGTTGCTTAATAAAAAAAAATTGCTTAATAAAAAAAGCGAGCTTCAGGAATCAATAGTAAGTTACTTTTCTGTTCTTTAAGAAATTATCTATAACAGCGTCTTGCTTCGGCTGGAGAGGTTGCCCAATCAATGATTCAAGGTGCGAACCGTAATTGTCTAGCTTATAACATTTCATATTTGCACCTTCAGAAATCAAAGCTGCGAATGCCAGCAAGGCTAAACTCTAAGGTAAGCTCAGAATTTTAACAACACGGCCTTGCGCTCTTGGGAGGCTGAGACACCGATATGGCTTATCGAACATTTGAATTTCCCGGTTTTCCAAAAGGAGTGAATTTGAACAACTTTTGAAATTTCTTGAAGATTCTTTTGTTATGTACAGGTTGGGATTAAGCAAAAGCAATTAGCGTGCTTTTTTTTTTTTTTTTTTTAAATATATTCCTGATCAAGATCTGACAATTTAAAATTAACCAAAGCATTTGATTTCGGCTTTCCATCATCCCCACCTAAGAAGAAGGGATGATAATTTTTTCCAGCCTATTTCCTTGAAGGAATCAAGCTGCAGAAATGTTAGAATTTATTTATTTTTTGATGATTTTGTATTGAAACTTAAAAATAGAAGATAAAGACTAATAAAAGCTCATATAATAAGTAAACGAGGCAGATTAAAAGACTTCGACCAATCTTGTTTCTATTTGAAATGGAACCTTTTGGCGAGAAACGGAGAGTCCTGAAATTTTAATTTGGGGAACTGATGATTAGAATTCTGTGGGATTGTAGAAATGATGTAGATTATGGTTAATCTTAGAATAAGAAGAATTGGATGTATTTTTAATCTAGATCTGTACCAAAGAAAATCAGAATCTATTCCTTCTTTCTTTTCTTCCTTCCTTCCTTCCTTCCCTCCCTCCTTTCTTTCTTTCTTTTTTCTTTCTTTCTTTCTTCCTTTTTTTTATTACTGTACTTTTATCTTGCTTTCTGATTGACTTTCCTTTCTTATCAATTCCTGCTTGTTTATTTTTTCATCTTTATATTTAATAAAACTATATCCAACTAATATCATTGAAAGCTGCTTGGAGTCATTGATGGTGTGAGAGGCGGCTCCAGCAATTAATTGAATGAATAAACGATTGAAGAAAGAGAGCCAAGAGAAAGCAAAGAAGAAGAAAGAAAGGTTGAAGAAAAAAATAAGAGAAGAAAAAAAAATTTAAAAAGCAGTTTCCGATATTCTTCACAGCAGTTTTAAGTGCAATTATATTTCGATCTTTCTCGCCAAAGTTACATCATATTTTTTTTGCTTTCCTGTCTAATCGTCCAACTCATAAATCAGATATTCATTTTTTTCCTCCATTTTGCATGAAAATTTCTTTTCTTTAATCAAAGAAGTCAATTTACCTATCTCAACAGCTCGAAAATCTGCCAATTTTTCATCCACCGTTATATAGCATTATATAGCATTGAGTCTTTCTGTCTCGGCTCGTATAATCTCGCCGCAGCAATCGTATTTTGAAATAATTTTGTATATCTTTCTTTCTGTTTATTCATTAGTCCCCAAAATGAAATTTCTAGCTTCTAAGGAATCTTAATCTTTAAATTCCTCTATATCCAAGTAGGAGAACTTGGGCAAGAATCGGCAATCTTAAACAACCAAAGAGCCATTTGGACTCGTCTCCCACAGAAAAGAAAACATCGGGAGTCACAAAATCCTTGCCTGACTATTTCAAGACTAGCCTACGTAGTTGAATTAAACATTCTCTTTTCTTCTGAAACTTTTCTTTTCTTGGATTTATCCATGGTTGGCCTACCGAGGTTGAAAAGCTCAATAAATCGCCTGCAGGTGGGTGTCGCACATTGGTGGCGGTGACGCATATTTTGAGCGACAGGGAGCCACAGCAGAGGGGTGAAAGAGCCACATGCGGCTCCAGAGCTGCGGGTTGCTGACTCCTGGCTATCCAGTCCTGTAGAAGTCCACTCTAAAGGAAACCACATTGAGTTGGGTGGGAATGGCCATCAAATTATCTTTGACTCCAAGGGACCACATAAGATGGATCTTCTCCTGACCATCTGTCCCTAACCTGGTTCTTCAGCTCTTCCAATGAATGGTGCGTCTATCACCACTTTAGTGGACTTCTTCCACCTTCCGGTTGTCCTCTTCTTCTTCCTCCTTCCATTGTCTCCATCATCAGAGCCTTCTCCAGGGAGATAGGTCTTCATACCATGTGTCCAAAATATTTGAAGCCTATGTTTTTGTTCCTTGAGGGAGAACTCTGTGCTGGTTGATTCAATGATCCGTTGTTTCCTCAGCTTTCTAGCTTCTTCTCAGAATCTTCTCCAACGCCCAACTTCAAAAAAACAAACATTTGTCCATGGAGAACCTGGTTTATTCAATGTTCCCTTGTTTCCTCGGCTGTCTAGGGTCTTCTCCAACTTCAAACAACAAATATTTGTCCACTGAGAACTTGGTTTATTCAATGATCCATAGTTTTCTTGGCTGTCTATGATTTTCTCAGGGTCTTTTCCAATGCCCAGCTTCGAAAAACAATCGTTTGTCCATGGAGAACCTGGTTTATTCAACAATCCATTGTTTCCTCGGCTGTCTAGATTCTTCTCAGGGTCTTTTCCAACACTCAACTTCTAAAAACAAGCAATTCTCCATTCTCCAGTCTTGTGATCAGATAAACCGTGGAAAATTACACCGGTAAGGATGTTTTTCTCGGAGGAAATTCTTCCTCGAAGCTCTTTGTTTTCCACACTGCCACGTTTTCCGTTCCGTTGAGTAAAGCTGTCGTGGCTGCATTTTGCACAGCAAATTAAACCTGGTTAGTTTCTGGTGGCTTGGCAGAAGCCACTAGATACAAGTGGAGAATTCGGGGAAAGCAATAATTAAATACGCCCGAGAAGCAACAAACGGAAAAATGTCACAATTTTTATCCACAGCGACATCCGGTAGTAGCCCAAATTTCTGACCCAGTTGAGGTTCATCAACGAGATCTTTCCGGGATCTGGGGAACTGGGAGATCTCCATAGCAATCTGCTACTCTGCTAATATAGCTGTGATGTTTATACGGGGAGGGAATTTTAGTTCAGCTTCTCCAACGTCTTCGGAATTTACTCTGCCCCTCGGCTGCCACCAATTGTGGAAAGTTTATTTTTATTCCTCGATTGATTCAATTTTTATGCTAAACATCCCCCCTAATAACATGTCTCCACGCAGAGTTAGAGGTGCTGGTAGATTTTGACTTACGGGCCATAATGAAGCCTGCCTGTTATGGTCATAAATCAGGACGGTTGTAATGTGGGTCATCAGAGGGGGGGGGGACGTCCAATTTTACAATTTTTTTTTTTTTGGTCGTGGTTCATAAGCAAATTCTGCGATCGTCTAAATGCCGTGGTCTATCTATTCTATTCTATTCTATTCTATTCTATTCTATTCTATTCTATTCTATTCTATTCTATTCTATTCTATTCTATTCTGTTATCTGTCTGTCCATCCATCCATCCATCCATCTATCTATCTACTCTATCATTTATCATTTATCATATATCTTTCTCTCTCTCCTATTCTATCTGTCTGTCTCTCTATCTATCATCTATTGTATATCTTTATCTTTCTCTCTCCTTTCTCCTCTCTCTCTCCCCCCTCTCTCTCTTATTCTATTCTATTCTATTCTATTCTATTCTATTCTATTCTATTCTATTCTATTCTATTCTATTCTATTCTATCCTATCCTATCATCTGCCTGTCTGTCCGTCCATCCATCCATCCATCCATCCATCCATCCATCCATCCATCCTATCATTTATCATATATCTTTCTCTCTCTCCTATTCTATCTACCATCTGTCAGTCTGTCTGTCTATCTATCATCTATCATCTATCATCTATCATCTATCATCTATCGTATATCTTTATCTTTCTCTCTCTATTCTATTCTATTCTATTCTATTCTATTCTATTCTATTCTATTCTATTCTATTCTATTCTATTCTATTCTATTCTATTCTATCCTATCATCTGCCTGTCTATCATATCATATCTATCATCTCTCTCTTTCTCTCATCTATCTATCTCTCATCTATCTCTTGTTTATCTCTCCCCCTCCGCCCCTCTCCTAACTTTGATACATTTTGGGGTATAACATTTGGCCTAACTTGAGGTTACAAACAGACAAACAGTCGACCGACTTTTAGTAGTGTATAGATGGCCTCTTGCTATCTCATTCGGTTTTCCGCTCTTGCGGAAAACTTTTTCCAGACTATCGAGTGCGTGTGGGAAAATATCGAATTTACTAGAGCCTGGTGTCACCACTCAGCTGGGCTACTGCAAAAATAGCTATGCATGGGGCTAACCTTGAAAACCTCCAGAAAGTTACAGCCACTCAGAGTTATGACGACTTCTCGTACGTTTCCTTAGAGAGATGGAATGAATTACGATTTAAGTTGTTGTTTTTGTTGTTGTTGTTGTTGTTACGGGTTTGTTTTCACACCGGTTACGTCTCTGGAGTTGGTTAGAGTCAGCCCCAGATGGCAGCCGCACAAAAGCCGCCATAACAAGTAGCACAATTAATAAATCAAGGGGATTTTTTTTCCTCCCCCCGTACAAGTTTTCACAGCCTTGCTTGCAGATGGTGAGGCTCAAAACTGGACCACCTGCAATCCCGATCTTAAAAAAAAAGGGGGGGGGGACAGGAGGAGGAGAAAAAAACACTCCGCAACCCTGTTAAAATCTAAAAATAAAATAAGCAGACGGCAGCCTTTGTTTGCAAACAAACCAAAAATACACCCAGCAGCTTCTCCTAAATAGAAGTCGGTTTCTTTCTTTCTTTCTTTCGAAGAATCTCAAAACATGTTTGGTACAAACGGATTGGCCACCGATCTATTTCTGCGGGCTGCGGGCGCCGAGCAAAATGGTTCTCGTTAGCCAAAACTTTCCCCGCGGATGCGTGTCGAGGGAAACCGAGGTTGGGCGGAAATCGCCGGGATTCTAAATATTAACAATAATTAAAAGTCTGGCGACGGGGCAAAAAATGTTTTTAAAAGTTAAAAAAAAGCCTCTGATGACCGCATGGCTCAGCTGGGATCATCAGAGGCTTCTAAAAGCATTTTTTTCTGCAACCTCTTTCGGCCGAAGAGGTTGTAGGGAAAAGAAAAATGCCTTTAAAAGCCTCTGACGATCAGGCAACTCAGCTGGGATCGTCAGAGGCTTTTAAAAGCATTTTTTTTTCTGCAACCTATTCGGCCGAAGAGGTTGTAGGAAAAAAAAATTGCTTTTAAAAGCCTCTGACGATCCCAGCTGAGTTGCCCGATCGTCAGAGGCTTTTAAAAGCATTTTTTTTCTGCAACCTCTTTGGCTGAAGAAGTTGTAGAAAAAATGCTTTTAAAAGTAAAAAAAGTAAAAAAAAAAGTTGGCCACGCCCACCCAGTCACATTACCTCCCCCCCCACCAAGCCACGCCCACAGAACTGGTAGTAACAAATTTTAGATTTCATCCTTGCCTTGCCAAGCATTTGAATTTGGATCACGTGACACCCCGCCCCCCCGGGGGATGTTTCAACGGTCGTAACTGTGAAACCACGGCCCTCCTAAGACATATTTTTCAGGGGGGCCTTTGTACATTTGGAATGGTCGTTAAACGAACTGTACCCGTACGGACTATAAGAGCGTCAAATTTGATGTTTGTGATGTATTATGGATTTTACCAGGCCACCTTCAGCCAATTTCTCACTTGTCCCTTTTGGAGGAAGAAAACCCAAGGAAATACGAGAACTTGTATTTTAGGATTGGTTGAAGATCTGTCTCACGGCCAAATTCTTTTTATTCAGCTCTAGGAAAGTTTTTTTGGGGGTGCGGGAAGTAGATAAATCTGGAAACACAGAGTCCAAGAAAAAGAGGAGCGTGGAAGCAGGTTTTCCTTCCCCCCCCCCAAAAAATATTTCAAAAACACATTAGCAGAAAAAGTATATTTATCTGCCAAAAATTGGAGAAAGTTAAGAAAGTCATCCAATCCAATGGTGATTTTTTTCCCCCCACTGGAATATTTGCCAGCACTTCCATTTCAGCTGGCTGGAGATCCCATTAGTAATTGAAATTTTTTTTAAAAAAAAGAAAGAAAGAATTAAATCCATCTTCCAAGAGACCACGATCAGTTACGAAGGATGCTTCAACGTATCATAATAAAGAACATAATACAGATTTTGTTTATCTGTCCCCTTTCTAAGACCGTACTTGGAATATTGCATCCAGTTTTGGTCGCCATGATGTTAAAAAAAAAGAGGTGGAGACTTTAGAAAGAGCGCAGAGAAGAGCAGCAAAGCAGATTAGGGCTAAAACATAATGAAGAACGGTTGCAAGAATTGGGGGTGTCTAGTTTAATGAAAAGAAGGACATGATCGCAGCCTTCCAGTATTGGAGGGGCTGCCCCCAAAGAAGAGGGAGTCAAGCTATTCTCCAAAGCACCAGAAGAAGCAACGGATGGAAATTAACCAAGGAGAGAAGCAACCTAGAATTAAGAGGAAATTTCCTAACAGTGAGAACAATTAACCAGTGGAACTGCTTGCCACCAGAAGTTGTGAGTGTTTAAAAACACTGGACGTTTTTAAGAAGAGATTGGACAGCCTTAAATGGTATAGGGTTTCCTGCCTGAGCAGGGGGTTAGACTAGAAGACCTCCAAGGTCCCTCCCATCTTTTTTTTCATTCTGTAATTCTGTACGAAAGTATCTCCCACCTGAGCAGGACTAGAACAGGAGTCAGCAACCTGCAGCTCTGGAGCCGCATGTGGCTCTTTCGCCCCTCTGCTGCGGCTCCCTGTCACTCAAAATATGCCAAAATAATCGCCAATGTGCGACACACACCGGCACACGATTTATTGAGCTTTTCAACCTCCCGGTAGGCCAAGCATGGATAAATCAAAGAAAAGAAAAGTTTCAGAAGAAAACAGAACATTTAATTCAACAACATAGGCTAGGTTTGAAATAGTCAGGCACGGGAAGTGTTTTTGTGGCTCCCGGTGTTTTCTTTTCTGTGGGAAAACGGGTCCAAATGGCTCTTGGAGTGTTTAAGGTTGCGGATCCCTGGATTAGAAGGTCCCTTTTCAACTCCGTCATTCTAATTCTAACAATTCAGCCTTTTGCAATTGACCGATGGGGGATTTTGGTTCAAGAGAGCCTCCAGTTGTTTCGGGATTGCGGACAAGGCGCCTGTCGCTATAGGGACAAACTCTCAGCGGCCGTAAGTCGAAGGCTAACTGGGTTTCGGCTCTTGGATACTTCCGGTCCGACTTGCACAGCATTCAGCGGTACGTAAGTTCTATCGCTGTTGCTATCTGGATGGACAGATCAGCAGGAGCCCAGAGAGGCAGCCAGGTAGTTCAACAGGTCGAGCTGCTACGACTGGCTGCTCTTGTGTGCCAGGCAGCATTCCATCCCGCCGGCTCCTTTCGGAGAGCCATCCTTTGTGCGAAAGATGCCAGAAGAGGTCGGGCGCTCAGTGCGATGACCCGGAATGAGCTGTTCTGATTGGCGGATTTATTTATTAAAAAGATCTCTATCTGGGCCTTTGCACATTTGCTTCCGGCAACGTAGGGGACCTTCGCAAAAGCAGGAGACGGCAAAAATAGCATCCTGGATGAGCATTTTCGGTGACATACCTGCTTGAAATCTATTTAAGATTATTATTATTATTTTGAAAAGAAAACAAAACAAAACAGACCGGGGAAAATGTCGGTCAGATGAGGATTTCAAAAGCATCTCCTTAATTGGAAACTTGGAAAGTGTACGTGAGCTGTTTCGGTCAATACAGGCAGGCAGTCCTTGACTTATAACGGTTCATTTAGTGACTGGAAGGGATTGCCTCACAATCAGGAGGCTGTGAGTTCGATCCTAGGTTAGAGGGCAGATATTTCTCTCTCTCTCTCTGGGCACGATGAGAAATATATCTGCTGAACAAAACTCCACACCGGCAACAGGAATGGCATCCGGCCACTAAAACACTCAGCTTCATTCAGTTGCCCAAGACTCCACCCCAATGCAAGGGATTATTGGGGGTCGTTAAAAGAAGAAGATAATGATTTAGTGACCGAAGTTATAACAGCACCGGAAAAAAATGACTTCGGATCGTTTTTCACACTTACGACCATTACGGCATTCCCCAGGGTCCTATAATTTACCTTCGGATGCTTGATAACCGACTCACATTTATGACGGTCACAGAGTTCCCCCCCCGGGGTCATGCGATTCCCTTTTACGACCTTCTGATGGCGGAGGGGGGGAGAGCCGGGTTACGATTCACTTAACACACGTGGCCAGGAACGTCGTAAAAAGGGGCAAAGCTCCGTTTAACCCACGTCTCCCTTAACAACATAAGGGCGCGATTGTGGTCCTAAATTGAGGACCACCTACATTAAGAAGAACTTGAAATATTTTTTTTGTCGCTGAGCGACAAAATTTGTGTTTCAGAAGTTTGCAAAGGGGAGCGGGAAAGTTTTAGCGCTGAAGAGCGAAGGGGGAGAAATGATGGGACTAACTAACCAGGTTTGTCGTTGTCGTTGTTGTTTATCCTGCAGAAACCTTGATGGATTCCACCACGGCGACGGCTGAGCTCGGCTGGACGGTGCACCCGGTTTCAGGGGTGAGTTTGGGTCGGGAGTGGGGGGCGGGGAAGGTGGGCTTTGATTAGCTTTCCAGAGATGTGGATTCAGTTTTGGGTGAAAGGAAAATTGCAAAGATGTTCAAACAATCCATTTGAGTGGTAAATTCTTTTGCTCCTTCCTTCCTTCCTTCCTTCCTTCCTTCCTTCCTTCCTTCCCTCCCTCCCTCCCTCCCTCCCTCCCTCTTCTCCAATCCTTTCCCTCCCTCCCTCTATTCTTCTTTCTCTTTCTTTCTTTCTTTCTTTCTCTTCCTTCCTTTTCTTCCTCCCCTCCCATCCAATTTTTCCCTCCTTCTCTCTTCTTCTCCTTCTCCTTTCTTCCTTCCCTTTTCTCCCTCCCTCCCTCTTGTCCAATCCGTTCCCTCCCTCCCTCCCTCCCTCCCTCTATTCTTCTTTCTTTCTTTCTTTCTTTCTTTCTTTCTTTCTTTCCCTTCCTTTTTCTTCCTCCCCTCCCCTATCCTCCAATCCTTTCCCTCCCTCCCTCTATTCTTTTCTCTCTCTCTCTCTCTTTCTTTCTTTCTTTCTTTCTTTCTTTCTCTTCCTTCCTTTTCTTCCTCCCCTCCTTCTCTCTTCTTCTCCTTCCTTCCTCTTCCTCTTCCTCTTCCTCTTCCTTCCTTTCTTTCTTGCCTCTGTCTTTCCCTCTTTCCCTCCCTTGCTTCATCCCTCTTTCGTTCCCTTCCTTCCTTCCTTCCCTCTCTCCTTCCCTTCCTCCTTCCCTTGTTTCCTTCCTCCTTTCTTTCTTTCCTTCCTTCCTTCTCTCTATCCTTTCCTCTTTCCCTCCCTTCCTCCCTCCCTCCTTTCTTCCCTTCCTTCCTTCTATCCCTACCTCCTTCCTTCCCTTCCTTCCTTCCTTCCTTCCCTCCCTCCCTCCCTCTTCACTTCCTTCCTATCCATCCCTTCCTTCCTTCCCATCCATCACATCTTTCTTTCCTTCTTCCCAGCCCTTCCTTCCTCCTTTCTTTCTTTCCTTCCTTTCTTTCTTTCCTCTCTCCTTCCCTCTTTCCCTCCCTTCCTCCCTTGCTTCCTTCCCTTCCTCCTTTCTTTCCCTTCTTCCTTCCCTCCCTCCCTCCCTCCGCACTCAACCTGAGCTCTCGGCACACCTGGGCTGCGCCATCAAGCAGCCGGCACCCGGCAGACAGAGGAGAAAACACTGCGCATACAAATCCATGTAATTTTGTGTGCCTTAAACAACTCTCTCACCCCCCCACCCACCCACCCAAACCAATTGCAAAGCCCTCTCCACCCCTCCTGAAAACATACAAGGAGAGGTGGGGGGGGGCGTCGTCGAAAAAGACAGCAATCACCGTTCTTCGCTGCTCCTTTTTTTTTTAAATTGCATCACGCAAAAAGAAAAAAAAAAGAAACCTCTTGGCAATTTTCTCTCGGAATGCCATAAACTCCTGGAATAATTCCGATATGGCTGACAGCGCTAATGAATGCAATTAGTTGATTAATTAACTTCGCAGCAGATTTCAAAAAAAAAAAAAAAATTAAAAAGGATACGGGGCTTCGGGGAGGTGGGGGTCTCTGCGACAGAAAGAAGGGTGCAAGGGAAATCAGGGCGAGAAGGAATTTCTCTCTCTCTCTTTTTTTTAATCCTCTCTATGCATCTGGGGAGGATGAAAACAGCCTTCCCCACTCCCTCGGAGGCCCTCCAGAAGCTTTTCAAAGCCCCAGATTTAGCCCTCGTTCCAGGGAAGGGGTGCATGGGCTTTGTAGTCTTGCTGGAGACCCCCAGGGATGTGTTTATCTCTCTCTCTCTCTCTCTCTCTAGTGGGAGGAAGTGAGCGGCTACGACGAAAACATGAACACCATCCGGACGTACCAAGTTTGCAATGTCTTTGAATCCAGCCAGAACAACTGGCTACGGACCAAATACATCCGAAGACGGGGCGCCCATCGGATTCACGTGGAGATGAAGTTCTCCGTCCGCGATTGTAGCAGCATTCCCAACGTGCCGGGATCTTGCAAGGAGACCTTCAACCTTTACTATTACGAATCGGAATTCGACGCCGCCACAAAGAGCTTCCCCAGCTGGATGGAGAATCCTTGGGCCAAGGTAGACACCATCGCGGCCGACGAGAGTTTCTCCCAGGTCGACCTGGGCGGACGGGTGATGAAGATCAACACTGAAGTCCGGAGTTTCGGGCCTGTCTCCAAAAACGGATTTTATTTGGCCTTCCAAGATTACGGGGGTTGCATGTCTTTGATTGCCGTCCGCGTCTTTTACCGCAAGTGCCTACGCGTTATCCAGAATGGCGCCATCTTCCAAGAGACGCTGTCCGGCGCGGAGAGTACCTCTTTGGTGGCGGCCAGAGGCACGTGCATCCCCAACGCCGAGGAGGTGGACGTGCCGATCAAATTGTACTGCAACGGGGACGGCGAGTGGCTGGTGCCCATCGGACGCTGTATGTGCAAATCCGGTTACGAATCGGTGGAGAACGGCACCGTCTGCAGGGGTGAGTGAGTGAGGTTGGCGGAGGAGGGGAGGGTCGGGATGAGTGGAACAAGAGGAGGAGATTTTGCAAAGGAGCTATGTAATGGACAGTGCGAATGGCCTTGGGAGAGAGGAGGAAGAGCTGTGGAATAGGCCACGGTCCGATAAGAGGCAGCTGAGCCCCCAGAAGGAAAAGGGATGTGGGAAGCAACTCAAAAGGGACCCACCCTAGTTTCTTGGGCTGTAAAGAGGAGGGGGCAGAAATATTGTAATGGGATGTGGGAATGGCCTTGGGAGAGAGGAGGAAGAGCTGCGGAATAGGCCACGGTCCGATAAGAGGCAGCTGAGCCCCCAGAAGGAAAAGGGATATGGGAAGCATCTCAAAAGGGACCCTCCCTAGTTTCTTGGGCTGTAAAGGGGAGGGGGGGAGAGAGAGAGAGACTTTCAGACAGGCAAGATTCTGGTGCTTAATGGTCTATGACAGTGATGGTTAATCTTTTTGGTGCCGAGTGCCCCAAGCTCTATAGATGATAGTGAGGTAGAGAGGTAGATGGATAGATGGATGATAGATGATAGAAGTTAGAGAGGTAGAGAGATAAATGGATAGATGATAGAGAGGTAGAGAGATAAATGGATAGATCGATGATCGATAGATGATAAATGATAGATGATCGAGAGGTGGAGAGGTAGATGGATAGATGGATGATAGATAGATGATAGAAGAGAGGTAGATGGATGGATGATAGATAGATGATAGATGATAGAAAAGTAGAGAGGTAAATGGATAGATCGATGATAGATAGATGATAAATGATAGATGATAGAGAGGTAGAGAGGTAGATGGATAGATGGGTGATAGATGATAGATGATAGATGATAGATGATATAGATGATAGATGGTAGAGAGGTAGATGGATAGATGGATGATAGATGATAGAGATGATAGATGATAGAGAGGTAGAGAGGCAGATGGATAGATGGATAGATGGATGATAGATGATGGATGATAGATGATAGAGGTAGAGAGGCAGATAGATAGATGGATGATAGATAGATAGATAGATAGATAGATAGATAGATAGATAGATAGCGAGACTTGGCCAAAATCATTTGAGTCTGTAGATGGAACTAAACCAGCATTTTCCCAATCTGTTTGCAAAACTCTGGCCACTGCACCCCATTGCCCTTCCCTTCTCCGAATCAGAAGCCAGAAGAGGCCGTGTGGGGCAGCGGTCAGAGTTCAGCCCCGAGTTTGGCAAGGAGGCTTAAACCGAAACGGAATTTGTACGCAACCCTGCTTACACATCCCAGGGGAGGGGAGGGGAAGAGGCAGTTCCCTGTGTGTACATGTGTGTGCGCGCACACGCGTGATTGTGCAGGGTGGCCCCCCCTCCCTCATCCCTCTGCCAATTTCCCCCCCCGCTCCCCCCCACAGGCGTCTGAAGGCGCTGGCGCAGGCGCTTTGGGGTCCCAGCCGAGCGAAATCCAGCGCCTTTAATTAAAGACAATTACTGCTTTCAAGCCCCTCTCTTTGACTCAGACGCCTTGTTTGCAAACAGACAGCTGTGGGGGCTTTTGTGTCCTTGGCGCAACGCCCCCCCCTTCCTTCCCTCCCTCCCTCCCTCCCTGCCAAGCGGCTTCTGTTCCTGGCACCCTCCTTCAAGCAGCCAGCGTGGGTGCTATCCTTGCCACCCGGAAGGCGTGGGGCAGCGGTGGGTGGATGGTGGCAGTGGTGCCAGATTTTGCAAAAGAAGCGGCTTTTTCCCCTTGGTTGGCACGCGGGGTGGGAGGCGGCCGCCACACCCCCTTTCTGCAGGACCACCAAGGGATACCGGGTTTGTCAGCTCCGGCAGCCGAGAAGGAGGAAAAACCAAGATGGGCACCTTAAAATGCAAAGGAGAGAGAGAGAGAGGGAGAGAGAGAAAAAGAGGGAGAGCGGGAGAAAGAGAGAAAGAGGGAGGGAGAGAGAAAGAGGGAGAAAGAGAGAAAGAAAGAAAGAAAGAGAGAGAGATAGAAAGAGAGATAGAAAGAGGGGGGAGAGGGAGAGAGAGAAAGAGAAAGAGAGGGAGAGAGAGAGAAAGAGAAAGAGAGAGAGCAAGAAAGAGAGAGGGAGGGATAGAGAGAGAAAGAGATAGAAACTACGTTTCTCCTTTCCATGGGCTCAAACCACGTTTCTCTTTCAAGAGGTTGTCAGACTACGTTTCTCCTTTCCATGGGCTCAAACCACGTTTCTCTTTCAAGAGGGTGTCAAACTAGGTTTCTCTTTCAAGAGGGTGTCAACTACGTTTCTCTTTTCCATGGGGTTCAAACCACACTTTTCTTTCAGAGAGGGTTAAGCTACATTTCTCCTTTCAAGGAGGCGGAGGGGAGGGGGGTTAAGCCACGTTTCTCTTTTTTTCTCACTGTTTTCGGGATGAAATTTGGTTTTTATTTCGTTTTTCGGAAGTCCATCCCGGGATATGTCAATACGGGGGCATCCTTTCCATCCAGGGATGCTCCCCACCCCCCAAAAACCCCCCCAAGATTGCTGGGGACGGCTTTAACCATTGCACGCACAACAGATTTCAACAACCAGCAGGCAGGGGGATTCCTGCGTGCATCCATACATCCCGGTGCATACAAAGCAACCCCAGGTTTATGGGCCTCCAAGCCAGACCCTTGACCCTGATTGGCTAAGCCAGGGATGAGCACGCTGCTCCCAGGGTCCCAAAGCCCCCCCCTTCCCCCCCGCCCATGCAGGGGGGGAGGGGCCGTTGTCGGAGATGAAAAGCTTTGCAAAGGCTGCTGGCTGAGGGTGAGATTTGGGCTTTTGTCTGGTGTGAGTTGGGTTGTATTTTTTTTTGTTTGTTTGCAGCCGTGCAGAGCTGGTGGCTCTTGCTTCCAAAGCCGCAGTTGGGCTCCGAGCCCGTTGCCATGGAAACCGCTTTCGGCAGCTGGAAGCCGTGCCCGGCTGGCCTGGCTGGCTGGCTGCAGTTGCCGTAGCCAAGGATCAATCCATCCATCTATCCATCCATCAGAAGAGAGTTGGAAGGGTCCTTGGAGGTCTTCTAGTCCATCCTCCTGCTCAAGCAGGAAGCCTTAGACTATTTCAATCAATCGATCAATCAATCAATCACTCAATCAGCCAATCAATCACTCACTCACGCACTCAATCAATCAATCACTCAATCAGTCAATCAGTCAATCAGTCAATCAATCACTCAATCACTCAAATCAGTCAATCAATCAATCGATCAATCAGTCAATCAGTCAATCAATCACTCACTCACACACTCAATCAATCAATCACTCAATCAGTCAATCAATCAATCGATCAATCACTCAATCAGTCAATCAGTCAATCACTCAATCAGTCAATCAATCACTCAATCACTCAATCACTCAAATCAGTCAATCGATCAATCGATCAATCACTCAATCACTCAATCACTCACTCACTCACTCAATCAATCACTCAATCACTCAATCAATCAGTCAATCAGTCAATCAGTCAATCAGAATAGAGCTGGAAGGGTCCTCAGAGGTCTTCTAGTCCAACCCCCTGCTCAAGCAGGAGACCCTAGGCCATTTCAATCAATCAATCAATCGATCAATCAATCACTCAATCAGCCAATCACTCACTCACTCACGCACTCAATCAATCAATCACTCAATCAGTCAATCAGTCAATCAATCACTCAATCACTCAATCACTCAAATCAGTCAATCGATCAATCGATCAATCACTCAATCACTCAATCACTCAATCACTCAATCACTCAATCACTCAATCACTCAATCAGAATAGAGCTGGAAGGGTCCTCAGAGGTCTTCTAGTCCAACCCCCTATAGTCTCTTCTTAAAAACCTCCAGTGATGGAGCATCCATAACTTTCTTGTGGCAAGTTGTTCCACTGGTTAATTGTCCTTACTGTCAGGAAATTCCTCCTTAGTTCTAGGTTGCTGCTCTCCTTGGTTAGTTTCCATCCGTCGCTTCTTGTCCTGCCTTCAGGTGCTTTGGAGAATAGGTGGACCCCCACTTCTTTGGGGCAGCCCCTCAAATATTGAAACACGCATTTCGCCCCCCAACCCCCCCTATTCCCAGTCCTTCTTTTCGCTGGCTGAAATCTGCCCTCTTGAGCTGAGCAGCTGGAGCTAAGCGAGGGATTTCTGGAGCCATCAAAATCCCCCTCTCGGTTTTCAATTTCAGCCGAGGGGGTCCTCGGCTCAATGCAAGGCTTGAGACAGACCCCAAAAAGGAAAATAAAATAAAATAAAATAAAATCGGCAAGCCGAGCGGGATTAGATTAAGCGAGACGCGGAGGAATTCTCCCCCAATATAATTTTTCGCTCTTTTAAAGAGCCCCTTTCCTTGGTCCTCCTCGTACGCCTCCAAAACGCCAGGCGTCGGGAATTCCAGCGAGCATGGGAAAAGAAGAGAGGTAGAAAGCTAGCCGAGAAGGGAATGGCCAAAGCAGAGCCATTTCCCCCCCCACCGCACCCCGAGACATGCTTCGTAACCGACATTCTGATCCCAAGCGTCGTAAGTTCGAGGACCCCATGCTTCGAAGAGCATCGTGCTTTGCCTCTGGACGTTGTCAATGCTCCCAACGCTGGAAGTGTTTAAGAAGAGAGTGGATAACTGTTTGTCTGAAGTGGTTTAGGGTTCCTGTGCCTTCTGTTCTGATTGATTGATTGATTGATTGATTGATTGATTGATTGATTGATATGGCCTAGAGTCTCCTGCTTGAGAAGGCGGCTGGACTAGAAGACCTCCAAGGTCCCTTCCAACTCTGATTGATTGATTGATTGATTGATTGAAATGGCCTAGGGTCTCCTCCTTGAGAAGGGGGCTGGACTAGAAGACCTCCAAGGTCCCTTCCAACTCTGATTGATTGATTGATTGATTGATTGATTGAAATGGCCTAGGGTCTCCTCCTTGAGAAGGGGGCTGGACTAGAAGACCTCCAAGGTCCCTTCCAACTCTGATTGATTGATTGATTGATTGATTGATTGACATGGCCTAGGGTCTCCTCCTTGAGAAGGGGGCTGGACTAGAAGACCTCCAAGATCCCTTCCAACTCTGATTGATTGATTGATTGATTGATTGATTGATTGATTGAAATGGCCTAGGGTCTCCTTGAGAAGGGGGCTGGACTAGATGACCTCCGAGGTCCCCCCTAGCTCTGTCGCCCTATCTCTTCTAAGAGGGTGGGGCCAGGGGGCTTGCACCCCGTAAGACGGACCCCACGAAAGCTCGAAGCCTCTTTTCCGACCCCTTCCCCACCCTTCTACGCACATACACACTGTAATTTCCCCAACCAAAGTGACTAATATTTCCACAAAGTGTCGCGAAAGCGACATTAACAAGCAGCTAATTAGCACCGCCAATTTTTTTTTCCTTTTTTTTTTTTTTTTTTTTTGACAAGCCCCGTGTCAGTGCCTCTAATTAGTCTCGCATTCTGTTTTAATCAACGGTTCTCCGTCACGGTTTTAATTTAATTTCTGGATCAAAATGCCAACCGCCGTTCGGGCGGGCCGGAAAGGGAGGTCAGGGAATCTCTCTCTCAACTCGGCGCCTTTCGCACCTGGATCTTTGTGGGGGGGGGATCTCCCCATCCAAATATCTCCGTTCCCCCCCCCTTCCTTCCCTCCCATCGCCCCAGTCTCAATTTTGGGGGAAATCCAGCCTCCTTCGACTCGTGTTTCACAGCTCAACCACCACAACAGAATTGGAAAACAAATCTATTGTATTTATTATAAATAAATCAAATAAATCTTATTTATTTTCCAATAAATAAGGGGGAAGGGGAGAGATATAGGTAGTTCTCGACTTACGACAGTTCATTTAGTGACCCTTTCGGAGTCACGAGGGCGCTGGGGAAAAGAAAGGGGCTTAAAGATCGTGTTTCACACTTAACGACCGTTGCAGCATCCTTGTGGCCACTTGATCGGAATTCAGAGGCTTAGGGATGCTGCGAGGGTCGTAAGCCTGAAAAAAACGTCGCTTTTATGAATTCCGTCGTAACTGCGAACGGTCAGAATATGAACTGTCGTTAGTCAAGGATGAGCTCTATGCTTTTTTCTATCCAGATGGATAGGAGGAGGAGATGGAGAAGGAAGGGAAAGGAGAAGGAGAAGGAGAGAGAGAAGGAGAAGGAGACAGAAGGAGAGAGAAGGAGAAGGTGAGAGAAGGAAAAAGAGGAGAAGGAGAAAAAGGAGAAGGAGAGAGGAGAGAGAGAAGGAGAGAGAGAAGGAGAAGAGAAGTGGGGAAGAAGAAAAAGGAGGAGGGGAGAGAAGAAGGAGAGAGAAGGAGAGAGAAGGAAAGAGAAGGAGATGAAGAAGGAAGGAGGAGAAGGAGAAGGAGAGAGAAGGAGGAGAAGGAGAAAGAGAAGGGGAGAAGAAGAAATAGGAGAAGGAGGAGAGAGAAGAAGAAAAGAGAAGGAGAAGAAGAGAGAAGGAGAGAGAAGGAGAGAGAAGGAGAGAGAGAAGGAGACAGAAGGAGGAGAAGGAGAAAGAGAAGGGGGAGAAGAAGAAAAAGGAGAAGGAGGAGAGAGAAGGAGAAGGAGAGAGAAGGAGGAGGAGAAGGAGAAAGAGGGAGAGAAGGAGGAGAAGGAAAAAGAGGAGAGAGGAGAAGGAGCAAAAGAAGAAAGAAAAGGAGAGAGACAGTGAAGGAGAAATAGAAGAATTGTGTGGGTCCTTGGTGCTCTCTGACTGGTTGGCTTTCTTGCGGACGTTTCACGACCCAACTAGGGAACAGCATCAGTGCTGGAAGGAAGTAGAGTTGTTTGCAAAACGGAGGAGAAGGAGAAAAAAGAAGGAGAAAGAAGAAAAAGGAGAAAACTCACTTAACCTCCCCCCTCCCTCTCCTTTCTTAATCTGGACTTTCTCCTGCCTTTAACAATGTTGGGAGAGAGAGATGCTACTAACGGAGTCAGCTGTTCCTCCTTTTGTTCTTTTTTTTAAGACCGCAGATAAGATTATCTTGGTTTCAACCCCAGTCAAAGCCACCCAGAGCTTCTCTGAGTAAGCTTGGAGTAATGCCATTTTTTCCCCCACCACCGCTTTGATGTTTCCCTTCGGAGTTTCTGTCTGCTTCCCTCCCGATATGAGTAACCAGGTCGGGAAGAGAGGTTTCTGGGGTGGGGGGAGAGATGAGGATGGGGAGGGGGCTTTCAAGGAGTGGCTTGACTTCCTCCTGAGGGGGGAGGGTGTCTCTGCAACGCAGAGGGAGGGAAGAGAAGGGGGCTTTCTTGGCAGGACCCCCCCCCCTCCAAGGACTTCAACTCCCAGAATTCTCTTTACCGAACTGTTGAACTAATCCAGTGTTTCTCAACCTTTAAGACACGAGGACTTCAACTCCCAGAATTCTCCAGGGTAGAAGTTCAACTCCCAGAATTCTCTAGGGTGGAAGTTCAACTCCCAGAATTCTCTAGGGTGGAAGTTCAACTCCCAGAATTCTCCAGGGTGGAAGTTCAACTCCCAGAATTCTCCAGGGTGGAAGTTCAACTCCCAGAATTCTCTAGGGTGGAAGTTCAACTCCCAGAATTTTCTAGGGTGGAAGTTCAACTCCCAGAATTCTCCAGGGTGGAAGTTCAACTCCCAGAATTTTCTAAGATGATTGGTACCTACATTCTTTACAGAACTGTTGAACTAATTCAGTGTTTCTCAACCTTTAAGACATGACGACTTCAGCTCCCAGAATTCTCCAGGGTGGGACTCCAACTCCCATAATTCTCCAGGGTGGGACTCCAACTCCCATAATTCTCCAAGGTGGGACTCCAACTCCCAGAATTCTCTAGGGTGGGACTTCAACTCCCAGAATTCCCCAGGACGATGGCCACCTCCATTCTTTACAGAACTGTTGAACTCATCCAGTGTTTCTCAACCTTTCTGGGAGACTTCAACTCCCAGAATTCCCTAGCCAGCCAAACCTGGATCTCGAAAGTTTCAATCTAGTTCGGGGATTCTGGGAATTGAAGTCCACGATGTCTTAAAAGGTGCCAGGGTTGAATTCTGGGAGTTGAAGTCCTCTTAAAAGCTGCCACGGTTGAGCAACACGGTTAGTTCGATGAATCGGGCAGAGGAGCGGGCGCACCGAATCTCTCCCCTCCTCTTTTTAAATGCACCCACCTACCCATTTGGTCTCTCTCTCTCTCCCCCCTATCCAGGCTGCCCGTCTGGGACGTTCAAAGCCAACCAGGGGGACGAGAGCTGCATCCACTGTCCGATCAACAGCCGGACGACGTCCGAAGGAGCCACCAACTGCGTCTGCCGGAACAGCTATTACCGCGCTGACTCGGACCCGCTGGAAATGCCGTGCACCAGTACGTACGTCTGACAAAGCGGCAGAAGGGAGGGGGGGGGGGGCGATCAGATTCTTACAGATTAACAAAGTCGGAAGGGACCTTGTAGGTCATCTAGTCCAACCCCCCCGCCCAAGCAGGAGGCCCTACACCAGTGATGGCTAAACTTTTTGCCATCACGTGCCAAAAGCAAGGGTCGCGTGGGGGGGATCGTGTGCAAGCGTGCCCACACCCATAATTCAATGTGCCCCGCCCCCACCACACATGCACATGTGACTCTAACCCCCCGCACTCCCACTTTTGGCACATGATGGCACAGTGGGGCCCGGTAGGCCTCTTTTTCGCTTCTCCCCAAGCTCTAGAGGCTTTCTTGGAGCCTGGGGAGGACTAAAACAGCCTTCCCCATCCCACCGGAGGCTCTCCAGAGGCCAGAAACAGCCTTTTCCCTGACTTCCGGTGGGCCCAAAAATCAGGTGGCTAGCGCGCAGATGCACGCTGGAGCTGAACTAGGGCAATGCTCGTGTGCCCACAGATATGGCTCCGCGTGTCACCTGTGACACGCGTGCCATAGGTTCACCATCACGGCCCTCCACCATTTCTGACAGATGGCAGTCCAGCCTCTTCTTGAAAGCCTCCGGGGATGAAGCTCCCACAACTTCTGAATAACAGAATAATAACAGAATAACAGAGTCGGAAGGGACCTTGGAGGTCATCTAGTCCAACCCCCCGCCCAAGCAGGAGGCCCTACGTCATTTCTGACAGATGGCAGAAAGCCTCCAGATTAGAAAAAGTTTTATTCCCTTAAACTAGGCTTATCCGATTCTCCTCAATCTCACCGGCCAAGTTTTCCATTGCAGGTAGTCCTCGAATTACAATCTTTTGCTTCGTGTCCATTCGAAGGTACAACGGCACGGGGGGAAAAAGGGGACTTACGGTTGTTTCATACTTACGACCGTTGCAGCATCCCTGTGATCACGTGATCAAAATCAGGAACCCTCCCGTGGCAATCGGCTCATATTTAGCACAATCATTGCCACGTTGAGTTGCACGGGGATTCAGGGGTCATCTAGTCCAACCCTCTCCATCTCCAGATTGCTGCCCTGAGGCCAGCGAGCCTCAACACTCATGTAATCTAACTTCTGCCTTCCTCTTTTTTTTGGTGATTACCTGGTAGCCATTCCTTCAAACCCTCCCTCCCTCCTGAGACAATCACTGCCACATTGAGTTGCAGGGGAACTCAGAGGTCATCTAATCCAACCCTCTCCCTCCCCCATCTCCAGATTTCTGCCCTGAGGCCAGCGAGGCGCAACAGCCAGGTAATTTAACTTCTCCTTTCCTTTTTTCTTTCGGTTCCCTGGCAGCCATTCCTTCAGCCCCCCAGGCCGTCATTTCCAGCGTGAACGAGACCTCCCTGATGCTGGAATGGACCCCTCCTCGGGATTCGGGGGGCCGCGAGGACCTGGTTTACAACATCATCTGCAAGAGCTGCGGCTCGGGGCGGAGAGCCTGTACCCGCTGTGGGGACAACGTCCAATTCACGCCGCGCCAGCTGGGCCTGACCGAGCCGCGGGTTTACATCAACGACCTCTTAGCGCACACGCAGTACACCTTCGAGATCCAGGCGGTGAACGGCGTCACGGATCAGAGCCCGTTCTCGCCTCAGTTTGCCTCCGTCAACATCACCACCAACCAAGCGGGTAAGAAGTTACCGCTGACTTCGCTGCGGGTTTTCGAAAGATTGTTTTTTTTTTTAAATTTCGTTCCGGGCTTCCGTTTTTCTGCCTTGTTCTTAAGGGCTGGAATGATATCTCCTGCTTCAGCAGGGGGCTGGACTAGAAGACCTCCGAGGTCCCTTCCAGCTCTATTCCAAACGATTGATTGATTGAAAAGGTCTAGGGCAGGGATGACTAACCTTTTTGCCATCGCGTCCCAGGAAGGGTGGGTGGGAGGGGGGGAGTTTCACGCGCGAACATGCCCACACCCATAATTCTATGCGCCCCACCCCGTGCATGCTCTCTCGACCCCCCTCCACCCCGCTCCTAGCACGCGATGTCCCGGTAGGCCCGTTTTTCTGTCTCACCTGGCTCCAGATCCTCTCTATGCATCTGGGGAGGGCAAAAACAGCCTTCCCCATCCCAACCCCAGGCCCTCCGGAGGCAGGAAACAGCCTGTTTTCCTACTTCTGGTGGGCCCAGGAGGCCCAAAAATTAGCTGGTTGGCGCGTGCATGCGCGCCCTAGCTGAGCTGGCGTGCCAGGCAACATGGCTCCATGTGCCACCTGTGGCACACATGCCATTGGTTCGCCATCATGGATCTAGTCCAACCTCCTGCTCTCCTTGAGCAGGAGGTTGGACTAGAAGATCTCTGAGGTTCCTTCCCAACCCTCTTCTGATTGATTGATTGATTGATTGATATGATCTAGGGTCTCCTGCTTAAGCAGAGGGCTGGACTAGAAGACCTCCAAGGTCCCTTCCCCACCCTATTATCGTAAATGCATATTTTGCAGGCCTGCGTATCTGTGCAAGGGACCCCAGATCGTTCGGGATTGAGGCTGGAGTGTAGGGGGGGGCTTCCTTGCCTGGATGGGGGGAGCGCTCAGCTCCCGCCCCCTGCCCCCGACTCGGTCCCCCCCCCCCGCTCTGCTCCTCCATCTTGCCTGTTGCAATTAAGCCCGACGGTTGTGAGTTTATTGCAGCAGCTGTGAACATTGTCACCTTCGCAGCTGAGAAAGTGTGAGGGGGGAAGTGTGCGCTTTTGTGCGTAGCAGGAGGCACAAACAGTGCAAAACCCCACCATACACAGAGAGAGAGAGAGAAAGAGAGAGAGAGAGAGAGAGAGAGAGAACCTCGCTGGTTGTCATTTTTCCCACGTGCTCCGAGCTGGCTCAGCCTTATTATCCTTCGGAGCTGCAAAAAAAAAAAAAACCCAATCTTATCCTGTTGTGATGTATCTATTCATTAAACCTAAAGAGTAACTGTTGGGCTTGCTAATTCTTCCATAATTAGAGAGGCCGCATCCTCGGGCCATTCCCTCCGCTGCCTTCCTGCTCCTCATTAAAGGGGCTGCAAACAGAAGCCGGGGAGACCAAACTGAAAGCAAAGGAAGGGAAGGAAAAAAATAAAAAAAAATAAAAATAAAAATAATAAACATTCCCGGGAGTTTGCAAAATCCGGGTTTGCAAAGAAAGAAAGGGGGAAAAAAACAAAAACCACAGAATCAAAATAAAAATCGGAGGTTTGCAAAACAAAACAACCAAGAGCCTTGGTGGCGCAGCAGACTAAAGCGCTGTTAAGTAACACCAGCTGCCTGCAATTATTGCAAGTTCGAATCTCACCAGGCTCAAGGTTGACTCAGCCTTCCATCCTTTCTAAGGTAGGTAAAATGAGGACCCGGATTGTGGGGGCAATAAGCTGACTTTGTATAAATATACAAAAAGTATGAAGGCTATTGCTTAACGCATTGTAAGCCGCCCTGAGTCTCTGGAAAAGGGCGGCATAATAAATCGAACCAATCAATAAATCGAACCAATAAACACAAAGAACCCGCCAGCCAGGAAGAAAAAAAAAAACAATAACAAATAAACGTTATTCATTTGGGAATAGACAGGCTCAGAATATGGAATAATGGAGTGGGGAGGGGCCTTGGAGGTCTTCTAGTCCAACCCCCTGCTTAAGCCGGAGACCTTAGATCAAATCAATCAATCAATCAATCAATCAATCAATCAATCAATCAATCAGAGAGCTGGAAGGGACCTCTTCTAGTCCAACCCTCTGCTCAAAAATTCCAGCCTGATAGTCCAAATCTCTTCCTCAAAATCTCCCTGATGGCGCACCTATTCACACGGATCTATGGAGTCCTTTTCTTAATATTAATAATATTAAGAAATATTAATAATGATGATAATCATTGAAGGGTGCAAGCTATTCCAAGCCATTGACTTTCTGTAATTCGACCCAACCTTACCCGGAATCCCTCTGCCGAAGGACGCCGTTTCCTTCGCCAAGGGCAAAGTCGCAGGTCCCAAGTTGCGGCCACGTGATGTCCCACTTAACGACAGAAAAGGTCGTTAAGTCGGGTCCTGCCACGTGAGACCTCCCTTCACAACCGCACCCCAGTTCATGGAGCATTTCCCCATCCCAATGGCGGTCGTAAGCCGAGGACTTTCTTTTCTTTTTTTTAAATATACTTTATTAAGTTTTATATATATACAAAACATTATCCGATGTTAATAGAAATGAGATTTCTGTTTTGTATATATATAAAACTTAATAAAGCCGAGGACTTTCTATACTGCTACAATTCTATCATTTCTACGTCGGGGTTGGACTAGATGACCTACCAGGTCCCTTCCCACTCTGTTAATCTGATCATGCGACCCAACCTTACCCAGAAATGCCGTACGCGTCCGAAACCTGACGGTTGAATCACAAATATTTCTCTCCCCCCCCTTCCCCGGTGGCCTCCTGCCTTCCCAGACCCTCGATTAACCCCCCCGCCCCAATTTTTCCCATGTGGGCTTCCTTCCCAAGCTCCCCTTCCCACATTTCTGACCTGACCTCCGAGCTGAGCCATGTCTGCCGGACGGTAATTGAAAATAGGAAAAAAAAATGTTCCCTCTCCAGCTCTCAGCGGTAACCTGATGCTGGGAGAAGAGAACTTCTGAATGGAGGTTAGAAGAGGAGGGGGAGGGAGAGGAGACCCCCTCCCCAAAACACAGCTGCCCCCTTGCTTTCCTCATCTCGTTTGTTCCTAACCCTTCCCCCCCTCCCCCACGGAGACCTCTGTTTGGGTGCCGGGCTCCATTGGGGGCGAGAGGATTAAGGCTTTGATGCATCCAGGAGGGGCTTCTTTTGAAAAAAAAAAGGGGGGGGATTGTCCCCGAGATTGACTCTGCAGAATTGGCAGCTGACACCAGACAGGCGGAGAGGAGGAGGAGGAGGAGGAGGAGGAGGAGGAGTGGGGGAGGAAGGGGGCATGGGGTGGGTGTCTGGTTGGATTGAACTTGGCAGAGCTTCAAGAAACTGGAGATAGTGGCAGTTAAGGCTGGCTGGCATTCGTCCGGTGGGTGGGTGGGGTGTCCTTCTCACCCCATAACAGTCGAGCCCACCTCCCCTCCTCTTCATCCTTTTCCCCCCCCCCTCCCCACCCAGAAAGAGTGAAAGTGGGTTTGTTCCAGAGCTGAAGGTTGCAACAGAGGAAGAACAATTAATCCAAATTTCGTCGAGATTGAAGGAGCTCTGTTTTTTTTTTGTTGTTGTTGCAAAGGGGCTTTTGGGGGGGTGAGGGTGGGGGGGGCTTTTCTCCTGGATCTTTTCTTTCCCTCTGCGTAAGCCCCGTTTCTCACCCCCCCCTTCCTCCCCCAGCACGGTTGTCAATCAAAGGCAGTTTTTGTAGCAACAGAAGGTGGGGATGGATTCAGAGGGTGGGGGGCTTCACATACGGTAGCAACAGCCCCCCCTTCGCCCAGCACTGGAAATGTGAGTGTGTGCACGTGCCATCCTTGTATGCATGTGGCGTCACAAAAGATTCGCAATTCGCACACACGCGTGCCGTCCACACACACGTGCAGCATCAAAAACACAGCAATATAGGACGGGATTGGGCAGGCTCACCTGTAGGTTGGCCCTAGCGGTTTTCCCGAACCGGTTGAATCCCACTTCTGGATGGATGGTTAAAATCCGTGTGTTTAAACGCATGCAGTTGAGGTTTTTTTTTTCCCCCATTCTCTGGTTGCAAATCGATGGAGAATATCAAATGCTTCACAACAAGCCAGGGATAAGCCACGTTCTGACCACTTTGGCAAAAAACAAAACAAAACAGGGTTGCTCTACAGTTGGGGAATCTAAGGTCCAACTCTGAGGATCCCACTGTTCCCCCTCTCCATTATGTATTTATATATGGATAGTCCTTGACCAGTTCATTTAGTGACCGTTCAAAGTTAGAATGGCACTAAAAAAATTGCCATTTTTAACACTTAAAACCATCGTAGTGTCGGGGGAAACTACAGTCGGACACTTGACAACTGTGTCCCGGGGTCACTCGATCCCTTTTTGCGACCTTCTTGACTAGCAAAGTCGAAGGGGAAGCCAGATTCGCTTAACGACCGAACTGCAGTGACGCACTTGGCAACGGTGGCAAGAAAGGTCATAAAATGGGGCAAAACTCGCTTGACTGACGTCTCGCTTAGCGACGGACATTTGGGGGCTCAGTTGTGGTCGTAAGATGGTGCTTAGATTAGTTTCTCCTTTCTCTCTCTCTCTCTCTGTCCTGTAGCTCCTTCGGCGATCTCCATTATGCATCAGGTCAGCCGGATGGTGGACAGCATCACCCTCTCGTGGTCTCAACCGGACCAACCCAACGGGGTCATCTTGGATTATGAACTCCAGTACTATGAGAAGGTATCAAGGAGGACGTAGGGGACCAAGGAGTTGGAAATTGTCCGTATTTGGATTATGGCCTGCATGAGAAAGTCCTACCCTTTCTCCGTCTCTCAGGACGGCCTCCATTACTGATCGGTTGTGGTATCTCCCAGGAACGGATGGGTTACTTGAGCGTATGAACGTTGTTATTCTCTGTCATGGAGATTCTCCCTCATCCGGATCATAGTTGTCCCAAAGATGCTCTCCCCCAACCACCCCCAAGAGGCAACTGGGACTTTCTGGTTTTTCTTTGAAGACATTTCGCTGCTCATCCGAGAAGCTTCTTCAGCTCTGACCGAATGGCGAGGAATGGAAGGATTTCTATTCCTTGAAGACAGCTGGTCATTTGCATTCTTTTTAGAGAGCCCTTGAGGTGTGGAACTTTCTTGGGAGTGCTGTGGAAGTGCTGCACACCCATTTGCACGACTCAGGTGATCCACGAGGACACCGATAAATCTCCAAGGGGCCTCAACAGAGCTCGCTAAAAAGAATGCAAATGATCAGCTGTCGGCAAGGAATATCAATCCTTCCATTCCTCACCATTTGGTCAGAACTGAGGAAGCTTCTCGGATGAGAAGCAAAACGTCTTCAAAACAAAAACCAGAAAGTCCAGAAAAAAATACCATCATGGTTGTCCCAAAGGTGCTTTGTTCCAAAAGTAAGCTGGAGTTTCTTCTTTTTTTTTCCTTGAAAATATTTCGCTTCTCCTCAAGCTTCTTCAGAACGTCTTCTGAAGCTTCTGGGAACCGAAGAAGCTTCTTGGAGGAGAAGTGAAACATCTCCAAAACAAAAACCAGAAAGTCCAGGAAAGTCTAAGAAGCTTCTTCAAAACTCCTGGGAACTGAAGAAGCTTCTTGGAGGAGAAGCGAAATGTTTTCAAGGGGGAAAAAAAACAACAACCAAGGAAGTCCAGTTTATTTTGGGGGAAAGCAATTTTGAGACGTACGGAGATAATCTCACATGGACCGTAAAAGATCCTGCCCGCCGTTCGTGTTTAAACACATTTACTGAATTAATCCACGTTTATCCGGGGACGGTACGGAAGATTTCCCCATTTGCACGAGGAAATAAATAGATTTTGGACACAAGGATGTGTATTTTTTTTTTAAGGCTAATTAAAATCGTGTTTAAACGGAGACACCGCGCACCCTCCCCATCGGAGATTACAAAAGCTGCATAATTCGTTCGGTGACCTATTTTCCGATTGCCAGGAGAAAAACCAACTCGGGGAGGGGGGTTCGGGGGCAGCTGAGGCTGCATAATTTATCCTGCTGTTTTGCAGAATTTGGCAGTCTCTTTCCCCCCCCCCCGCCCGGCTTCCTCACGGCAAAAAGGAGAAACATTCCTATTTTTCCAATGCTTCCCCCCCTTTTTTTCTTTTCTTTTTGCAAATCTACACACATACACAAACCCAGGTTGTGTTTGCCCTTTTAGCAAGACTGTCGTTTTTGCAAATGTCGGTTGGAAAATTTGCTAGGATTGTGGTGCCGTTGTGATGTGGTTTAGGCACTAATCTCGGGGCCTTGGTGAAACCGATCGTTTTGGAATCTAGTCTATAGTCCACATCAACGTACAAGGTTCAAACACATGTTTACCAATAAAATTCTATGCTTAAGAAAAAAAGGCCAGGATTTTCTCAAGATTGTCCCAGAGGAAAAACAAACAAATAGGCTCCCTTCACGGGATTAAGCCGGCGGTGGACTCAATATATATCGCTTTGTATTTTTCCACTGAGTCGGGGTTGGGCTGGATGACCTCCCGGGGACCCCTCCAAATTCCAAGGTTCTGATTTTTCTGCCCCATGCTGCCTTATCCATTCGGAGGAGGTGGGGGGGGGGGGCAAAGCTAGATGAAACCCAAGCCATGTTATTTTCTGGCAGAAGATTATGTCCCCTTCTCCATTCTTTTCCTCCTTTTACCGGAATAACCGTTGTCGCTATTTTTTCTTCCCCCGTAGGATCTGAGTGAGTTCAACGCCACGGCGGTCAAGAGCTTCACCAATACAGTGACCGTCCCCAACCTCAAAGCCGGAACCATTTACGTCTTTCAGGTGCGAGCTCGCACAGTGGCCGGCTACGGACGCTACAGCGGGAAAATGTACTTCCAGACGATGACGGAAGGTGAGTAGCAGGGGGTTCTGCCTCCCCGCCTCCCCTCCCCATCCATTCATTTACTGACCGTTCAAAGTTACAACAGCACTTCACAACCGTCGCGGCCTATCCCCGTGTGTCACGCGATCAAAATTTGGACGCTTGGCAACTGACTCATGCTTATGACCGTTGCGATATCCCGGGAGGGGGTGGGATCCCATCATCCTCTTTTGTGACCTTCTGACGAGCAAAGTCAATGATTAATCAATGGGTTTCTGGACTCGGCATGGGGGTTGGGCTGGATGACCTCCCAGGTCCCTGGCAACTTTTTCCCACAAGGATTTCGTTATCCCATTTAAAAATCCTGTACCTAGCATGGGGTTGGACTGGATGACCTCCCAGGATCCTTTCAACCTTTTCCCATAAGGAGTTCATGAACTCATTTAAAAATCCTGCACCGAGCATGGAGGTTGGACTGGATGACCTCCCAGGTCCCTCCGACCTTCCCTTTCCTAAGACTTCCTAGCTAGCTGGAACAGCTCTCTGCCGAGGCCCGCCTTGCAGGTAACACCTGGCTGACTTTAATTTTCTTTTTCTGCGCGTCGTTCCAGCCGAGTATCAAACCAGCATTCAGGAGAAGCTCCCTTTGATTATCGGTTCCTCGGCGGCCGGTCTTGTCTTCCTCATCGCTTTGGTGGTTATCATCCTGGTTTGCAACAGGTAGGCAGAAATCCGGAATGAGGGATTTTCAAAAAAAAGCCAGAATATTCTAAACAGGCTTCTGTTTTTCTGGATCATCTCAGAATACGGTTAGAATATCCTGCATTTTTGGGGGGGTTCCCGTTTGTGGTTTGGCTTTCCCCCTTTCTACTCCAGCTTCCTGGCTGTCACCAGGAAGATTATAAGATTATATAAGATTATATTTTCAAGAAGAGAGTGGACAGCCGTTTGCCCCGAATGCGTCTCCTGCCTTGAGGGTTGGACTGGAGGACCTCTGAGGTCCCCTCCATCCCTCGGGTTCTATCTTCTATGTATCCGCGAGCTTACGGTGGGGAGGCATGCATGTTGGATCGGGCAAGCCCATTAATGGCACCCTGATGTCCGTGCATAACCTCGCCAGATTTTGCTTACGACGGTTACAATTTGGCAACCGGCGAGCCTCGCCGGGCAGGGGGGGGCAGGAAGGGCTTAAGGGGGCGTCGGTGGGAAAGGGGGGGACAGACTGCTGAATCCCAGCCTTGCCCCCCTGCTCTGCTAGTCCGTCTGCCTACCGTTCAGCACGCTGCTCTCCTTCCAGACGGCATGGCTTCGAGCGCAACGACTCGGAATACACCGACAAGCTCCAGCATTACACCAGCGGCCACAGTATGTATGGGTTATTGGGGAAGGGGGGGCGAGGCAGGGGGCATTCGGGGGGGGCAGGCAGGAGGGAGGAGCAGCATTCATTCCCAAAGCGGGTTGACGTCGGTGCGATAACCTGCACGGCCATGGACAAACACCCCACCCCATCCCCCTCCCTCATTGTCTCCGTCCCACGGAAGCCACAGAAATTTTGTTTAGTGATGGTTCAACGCTCCAACGGTGCTGGGATCGATCTATCTATATTTATCTATCTATCTGTCATCTATCTATCTTCTGTCTATTTATATCTCTCTATCTTCTATCTCTCTAACTCTATCTCTTTTATCTATCTCTATCTCATCTATCTTCTATCTATCTATTTATATTTATCTATCTATCTTCTATTGCTCTATCTATCTATCTATCTTCTATCTCTCTATTTTTTCTCTCTCTCTCTTTCTTTTATCTATCTCTATTATCTATCTATCTGTGTCATTTATCTTCTATCTGTTTATATCTATCTATCTACTATCTATCTATCTCTATCTCTTTTATCTATCTCTATCTATCTGTCTGTCTGTCTGTCTGTCTGTCTGTCTGTCTGTCTGTCTGTCTATCTATCTATCTAATCTACCTATCTTCTATCTATTAATATCTATCTATCTTCCATATCTAATCTATCCTATCTATCTATCTATTTATCTTCTATTCTCTCTCTCTCTCTATCTATCTATCATCTATCTATCTATCTATCTATCTATCTATCTATCTATCTATCTAATCTATCTATCTTCTATCTATCTATTCATATCAATCTATCTTCCATATCTAATCTATCCTATCTATCTATCTATTTATCTTCTATTATCTATCTATCTATCTATCTATCTATCTATCTATCTATCTATCTATCTATCATCTATCTATCTATCTATCTATCTATCTATCTATCTATCTATCTCTGTCATCTACCTATCTTCTATCTATCTATTCATATCTATCTATCTTCCATATCTAATCTATCCTACCTACCTACCTACCTACCTACCTACCTACCTAGTTGTTGCGCCCTGCTTGGGGTTTGATTGGTGAGATGAGGTTTGGGGGCGGGATTTAACCAGGATTATAAAAACGCACTTGGTTCGACGCCAAACCACCATTGGGCGCTGGCTTTTCTTCTGTGAAAGAGGGTTAAGAACTAGCCAGCTTGCAATCTCCCGGTTAAGCTCGATTGATCTTCCCCAACGAGCCCAATCTTATCCTGGCCTACCGCACAGGATTGTTGTTGTGGATGCAGAACTCCCCCCCCCCACTTAAACTGGAGCATCAAGGGTTGAGCCAATGACCCATATCGGCTTCTTCTCCTTTGAGTAGTTACTCCGGGGATGAAAATCTACATTGATCCCTTCACCTACGAGGATCCCAACGAAGCCGTCCGAGAATTTGCGAAGGAGATTGACATCTCGTGCGTGAAAATCGAACAGGTGATCGGGGCAGGTAAGGCCAACTTCAGGAACTCGGGGTGCTCCGGGTGATTGATCTGTTTTGCACTGAGCTTTTTTAGACGGGACTGAAAAAATTAAGGGTCCTCGCTGGTCTCTGAACTTGGGGGTTTTCTCGAAGACGTTTCACGACCCAATTAGGGAACATCATCAGTGTTACGAAGTTTGGTTAATTAAACACCTGCAAGAAAACTTCCAACCAAGGAGCCCACAATCCTCCTCTTTTTCTTCCCCCCTCCTCTCCCGCCTCCTCCTCCTCCCTGCAAACTTTACTCCCTTCTAGCATTGATGATGTTACCTATTCGGGTAATGAGACGACTGGAAGAAAACTAGCAAACTTAGACAGCACCAAGGACCCCTCGATCCTCCTCCTCCTCCTTTCTTCCTCCACTCCTTCTCCTTCCTCCTCCATTTCCCCCTCCTCTTCCTCCTTCTCCTCCTCTTCCTCCTTTCTTCCTCCACTCTTTCTCCTTCCTCCTTCATTTCCCCCTTCTCTTCTTCCTTCTCCTTCTCCTCCATTCTTCCCCTTTGTTCCTTCTCTTTCCTTCTTCCTCTTCCCCTTTTCCTCCTCCTCTTCCTCCTTCTCCTCCTCCTCCTCCTCCTCCTTGCAAACCCTACTCCCTTCTAGCATTGATGATGTTACCTATTCAGGTAATGAAATGTCTACAAGAAAACTAGAAAACTTAAGAGAGAACCAAGGACCCCACAATCCTCTCCTCCACCACCTCCTCCTCCTCCTCTCCTCCTCCTCTAATCCCATTCAGTTCTAGCACTGATGATGTTATCTAGCTGGGTCGTTAAACGTCTGCAAGAAAACAAGCAAGCTCAGAGAGGACCCCACAGTCTTCCTCCTCCTCCTCCTCCTCGGCCGCTCTGCAAACCTCACTCCCTTCTAGCACTGATAATATTCCCTAGTTCAGTCATTAAATGTCTGCAAACCCCCCACCCAGCCCCCCAAGCTCAGGAAGCACCAAGGACCCCCCCAAATTCAATCCTAAAATGTAGACACGCGGGTTTTCAGGGGAAATAAATGCCTTTTTCTGCCACCCCCATCTTACCCCCCCCCCACCCCAGGAGAATTTGGCGAGGTCTGCAGCGGCCACCTGAAGTTGCCGGGGAAAAGGGAGAGTTTCGTAGCCATCAAGACCTTGAAATCGGGGTACACCGAGAAACAGCGGAGGGACTTCCTGAGCGAAGCCAGCATCATGGGTCAGTTTGACCACCCCAACGTCATCCACCTGGAGGGGGTGGTGACGAAGAGCCCCCCTGTTATGATAGTCACCGAATTCATGGAGAACGGCTCGTTGGATTCCTTCCTTCGGGTAAGGATCACCCCCCCCAAGGGGAGGTGCGGCAGTTCTGATTGGTTGATTGATTGACTGATTGATTGATATGATCTAGGCTCTTCTGCTTGACCTGGAGGTTGGACTAGAAAATCTCCAAGGCCCCTTCCAGCTCTGTTCTGATTGAGTGATTGATTGATTGATTGATTGATTGATACAATCTAGGGTTTGACTAAAAGACCTTCAAGGCCCCTTCCAGCTCTATTCTGATTGATTGATTGATTGATTGATTGATTGATATGATCTAGACTCTTCTGCTTGACCTGGAGGTTGGACTAGAAAATCTCCAAGGCCCCTTCCAGCTCTGTTCTGATTGATTGATTGATTGATACAATCTAGGGTTTGACTAAAAGACCTTCAAGGCCCCTTCCAGCTCTATTCTGATTGATTGATTGATTGATTGATTGATTGATATGATCTAGACTCTTCTGCTTGACCTGGGGGTTGGACTAGAAGACCTCCAAGGCCCCTTCCAGCTTTATTTTGATTGATTGATTGATTGATTGATTGATATGATCTAGGATCTCCTGCTTGACCTGGAGGGTAGACTAGAAGACCTCCAAGGCCCCTTCCAGCTCTATTCTGATTGATTGATTGATTGATTGATTGATTGATTGATTGATTGATATGGTCGAGGGTCTACTGCTTGAGCAGGGGGTTGGACCGGAGGACCTCCAAAGTCCCTTCCAGCTCTCTTCCGATGTTTTGAAGTCAGTCAAATGAATCAAGAAGAGAAGGTTGAGGAGCACTTATTTTTGAGGAAATCATGTCTCCTGGCCAGGAGATCGTCGACCCCAGTGGCCAGATCACACCTCCCTTCACTTGTCCTGGAATCTCACACCCCTTTTTCCTGTCCTTCTCTTCAGCAAAACGACGGGCAGTTTACCGTCATCCAGCTGGTGGGCATGCTCAGGGGCATCGCGGCTGGCATGAAGTACCTGGCGGATATGAACTACGTCCACCGCGACTTGGCAGCACGCAACATTTTGGTGAACAGCAACCTGGTCTGCAAAGTTTCGGACTTCGGCCTCTCCCGCTTCTTGGAGGATGACACCTCGGACCCCACCTACACCAGCGCTCTGGTAAGAGGGTGGAAGGAGGGCTGGTGGGCCAAGACTTTGAAAGGTAACTGAGATAAGTCAAGGGACAAACCAGGATTTGCCACTTAACACCTTCTGCTAACAGGTCCATCCGTCGGGGAGATGACTAGTTGTCTGCCACACCTATTCATCTCTGCCCCCTGCCTTTTATCCCCAGAGCTAATGTGGGGCTTCGCTAGCATCGGTGGCTCTTTCGTCCCAAGGACCGGCATATAGATTTCCACTGCTCTCCTCTCCTCTGCCTTCTGAGCATCTGCGAATCAGGCACTGGACCCAGCTGTTCCTCCTCCTCCTCATCAGCCACCTCCAGACCTGGGGGCTGTTGACTCTCATCGGAGGGCTGACGGATGGCCCAGGCTCCGCCTCTGTCTCTGATAGCTCCACTCCCTCTTCCCCCTCAGAGCTCACAGGTTGCCTTGAGGCTGACCCTGACTCCCACGCCTCCTCCTCCTCTTCTGATTTGGTGACCGATGGGCCACAGCAGAGATGACTTGAGGCCTTCAGGTGTCAGACTGGCCACTTCTAATGATCTGGCCCTCTCTAGATGACTTAAATGACCCTTTCCAGCCCTCCATGGGAACTGTAGTCCAGAAGGACTGATATGGGCCAGGTTATGGACTGACACCTCCACTCTTACATCCCTGAAGATACCAAGGACTTTGTCCTCAAGACAAGTTGTGGCGATTGTGTGATCAGCTCATGACTTCCTCCTTCAGTTTCTCCCAAGTCCAAGTGGCTCATGGGTTTTGGAGTCTCAACTCTCAGCCTTGGAACGGCTGAGAAGAAGTTCCTTCAGGAAGTGGTCTGCTTGGACCATCCTTCCTCATAAATCTGTCTTTCTCCTCGTACAACGAAGAGACCCAATCGTTGTCCCTTCTTCAGAAGACAAGTACTGTAGGACAGGGCGGTCTCCAATCTTGACCAAGTTAAGACTTGTGGACTTCAACTTTCAGAATTCCAGGGAGTTGAAGTCCACAGCTCTTAATGTTGCCAAGGGTTGGAGACTCCTGCTGTAGGACACCCAATCCTTCTCAAACCCAATTCTTCTCCTTCTCTTCACAGGGTGGAAAGATCCCGATCCGTTGGACGGCGCCTGAGGCCATCCAGTATCGAAAGTTCACTTCTGCCAGCGATGTGTGGAGCTATGGAATCGTCATGTGGGAAGTAACGTCCTATGGGGAGAGGCCTTATTGGGATATGACCAATCAGGACGTAAGTCACAGCTTTGAAACATCTGAGGAATACTTTTGGGGTTGTAGATGGATGGAATTTCTGATGATGGCATGTCTTGTAGACATAGGGAGCAGAAAATGAGGGTTTCTTATGGAAGATTATGGGTTGCTTATGGAAAAAGGAAGAAGGAACCCTTGTGAGAATTCTTTCAATGTTTCTAGGAGGCCTTAATCTCAAATGTTTCTCCTAACTCAAATTCTTTCTCATCTAAACTATGCTGGTTCCTGGCCATAATAATGGTTGGATGGAATTTGGTGGGATTTGTCGTCTAAAGCACCATTTTCCACCGGCTAACCTCTCTTTTAGATAACTTCAACTGGTTTTCAAACAATACGATTTTGCAAGTCTGGAAGAGTAGATGGTCCTCAAAGCTGGAGGACAAATTTTGGGCCTTCCTAGGGTTGAACATTATATTTTGAGCAATTCCTGTTCTCAAATCCCTTTCAAACAACAAGCAGGTATGAGCCCCAAATACCCCTCATTTCAGCCCTGAGCTACACATAGTCTCCTTTATTTAGATCCCTTTCTCTCCAAACTTGCCAAAACCCTTCTTATACAATGAAATGGTGGATGAGTGCAGCTGATTCTCTTTTGGAAATACAGATAGTCCTCGACGTATGACCCAAAGTTTAGTTACAACCATGGAGAGGGCCCAATGGTTGGAACTTTCGGTTGCAAGTCCTCTTTTTTGGATCAGTCATAACTTAGAACAGTCCTAAGTCGAGAACTAGCTGTAGAACCAAAATAACGATAAGTCGGGAGCAATGAGCGTAAAATTCACACAGGGTTCAAGAGGTGTAAAATTATGGATCATTCATTGGCAGGTAATCAATGCGATTGAGCAAGACTACCGATTACCACCGCCCATGGATTGTCCGAGCGCTCTCCATCAGCTCATGCTGGACTGCTGGCAGAAGGACCGCAACCACCGGCCGAAATTCGGACAGATTGTCAACACCCTAGACAAGATGATCCGAAACCCCAACAGCCTGAAAGCCATGGCACCCCTTTCCTCAGGGTAAGGAAGCAAACTCTCGGACATTGAGGCTTTGTGTCTTCTTCGTTGGTTGAGGGACCTTCCTTGGAAGCAAACTCTTGGACTTTGATTGTGGAGAAGACTTTGAGTCTTCAACATTGGTTGAGGGACCTTCCTTGGAAATAAACTCTTGGACTAGGACCGTGGATAAGACTTTGTGTCTTCTTCGTTGGTTGAGGGACCTTCCTTGGAAGCAAACTCTTGGACTTTGATTGTGGAGAAGACTTTGAGTCTTCAACATTGGTTGAGGGACCTTCCTTGGAAATAAACTCTTGGACTAGGACTGTGGATAAGACTTTGAGTCTTCTTCATTGGTTGAAGGACCTTCCTTGGAAACAAACTCTTGGACTTGGACCATGGAGAAGACTTTGTGTCTTCTTCACTGGTTGAAGGACCTTCCTTGGAAGCAAACTCTCAGACTTTGATCATGGAGACGACTTTGAGTCTTCTTCATTGGTTGAAGGACCTTCCTTGGAAGCAAACTCTCAGACTTTGATCATGGAGAAGACTTTGAGTCTTCTTCACTGGTTGGAGAACCTTCCTTGGAAGCAAACTCTTGGACTTTGATCATGGAGAAGAGTTTGTGTCTTCTTCATTGGTTGAAGGACCTTCCTTCACGTGGGTTGACTGGAGGTCCAACATGGAGATCTACCAAGGGTTTAGTAATATCTGTATTGAAGAGAGTCACCAAGGTTGGGATAAACCTGGAATAAGGTTCTCTCCATTAAACTCCACACCCACCCACACCCACACCCACACCCACACCCACACACACCCCTTCTTCTGTTTTGCCCTGAGAGGCCACAATTTCTAGAATTTGTTGAATTTCTAGACATTTTCCCCAAATATCTACAGCTTCTCTTGGCATTCAGTGTGTTCAGTCCGTGACATCTCTCATTTCCCTTGTTTGGTTCAATTGTGTAGGTAGTCCTCGACTTACAATGCTTCGCTTAGTGACCGTTCGAAGTAACAACATCCCTGAAGAAAGGGACGTACGACCGTTTTTTCCACCACACTTACGACCGTCGCAGCCTCCCCGCGGTCCTGGTTCATATTTATGACGGTCGTAGGGACACACGATCCCCTTTTAGCGACCGAAGTCTGTGGGGAAGCCGGGTTCACTTAACAACCATGTGACGAGCATCTCAACCGCAGGGATTCACTTAACAACGGTGGCAGGAAACGGTCGTAAAAATGGGGCAGAAGGCCCTTAGCAAATGTCTCACTTAGTGACAGAAATTGCAGCCATAAGTCGAGGACTACCTGTGCCTGGTGGCAAATTGAAATTGAAATGGATTTTAATTTGATTAACCTTGCAGGATTAATCTTCCTTTGCTGGACCGGACGATTCCAGATTATTCCAGTTTCAATACAGTTGACGAATGGCTGGAAGCCATCAAGATGGGCCAGTACAAAGAGAATTTTGCCAGCAACGGGTTCTCCAGTTTCGACTTAGTTTCCCAGATGACGATGGAGTAAGAACACCAAACATTAAAATTATACAATTATACCTCGCATAAAAATCAAATATGGGTAATTCTCGACTTACAACAATTCATTTAGGGTCCGTGGGGCAGTCAGATTCACTTAGCAACCGCGGGACTGATGGAAGAAGTGCAGAGATGCACTGTACAGCGGGGGTAAGGAAGGTCGTAAAATGGGGGGGCAAATGTCTCGCTTAACAAGTTGGGGGGTCCCCAGTTGTGGTCGTAAGTCGAGGACTACCTGTAAAATAGAATCATAAATAAAATAAGGAAATAAAATAAAGATAAATTATGATGGAATAGAATGGAATTCAGCACAATACAAAACACAAAACAATACAAAATACAATACAGTAGAATACAAAATACACAAAACAATAGAAAATACAAAATACAATACAGTACAGTACAACACAATACACAAAACAACACAAAATACAATACAGTAGAATACAAAATACACAAATCAATAGAAAATACAATACAGTACAATACCACAGTACAGTACAATAGAATACAAAATACATAACAATACAAAATACAAGACAGTATAATACAAAATTCACAACAGTACAAAATACAGTACAATACAATACAAAATACAGTACAATACAATACAAAATACACAAAAATACAAAATACAGTACAATACAATACAAAATACAGAAAAATACAAAATACAGAACAATAAAATACAAAATACAGAACAATACAAAATACAGTACAGTACAATACAAAATACATAACAATGCAAAATACAATACAGTACAAAACAAAATACAGTACAATACAAAATGCACAACAACACAAAATACAGTACAGTACAATACAAAACACAATACAATACAATACAAAATACATAACAGTACAAAATACAATACAGTACAATACAAAATACAGTACAGTACAACACAAGATAACACAATACACAAAACAATACAAAATACACAACAAGACAAAATACAAGACAGTACAGCACAACACAATACAATACACAAAACAATACAAAATACAATACAGTAGAATACAAAATACACAAAACAAAAGAAAATGCAATACAATACAATACACAAAACGATACAATACAATACACAAAACAATACAAAATACAATACAGTACAGTACAACACAATACAATACACAAAACAATACAATACAATACAAAATACATAATAATACAAAATACAATACAGTACAGTACAGTACAACACAATACAATACAATACACAAAACAGTACAAAATACAGTACAATACAATACAAAATACAATACAGTACAAAACAAAATACACTACAATACAAAATACATAACAGTACAAAATACAATACAGTACAATACAAAATACAGTACAGTACAACACAACATAACACAATACACTAAACAATACAAAATACAAGACAGTACAATACAAAATACACAACAATACAAAATACAAGACCGTACAGCACAACACAACACAATACAATACACAAAACAACACAAAATACAATACAGTAGAATACAAAATACACAAAACAAAAGAAAATACAATACAGTACAATACCACAGTACAGTACAATAGAATACAAAATACATAACAATACAAAATACAAGACAGTACAATACAAAATACACAACAATACAAAATATAAGACAGTACAGCACAACACAATACAATACACAAAACAAAACAAAATACAATACAATACAAAATACAGAATACAAAATACAATACAGTTCAACACAATACAATACAATACACAAAACAATACAAAATACAATATGGTACGTTACAAAATACAATACAATACAAAATACAGTACAGTACAGTACAACACAATACAATACACAAAACAACACAAAATACAATACAGTAGAATACAAATACACAAAACAATAGAAAATACAATACAGTACAATACCACAGTACAGTACAATAGAATACAAAATACATAACAATACAAAATACAAGACAGTACAATACAAAATATACAACAATACAAAATACAAGACAGTACATCACAACACAATACAATACACAAAACAATACAAAATACAATACAATACAAAATACAATACAGTTCAACACAATACAATACAATACACAAAACAATACAATACAATACACAAAACAATACAAAGTACAATACGGTACAATACAAAATACAAGACAATCCAATACAAAATACATAATAGTACAAAATACAATACAGTACAATACCACAGTACAGTACAATAGAATACAAAATACATAACAATACAAAATACAATACAGTACAGTACAACACAATACAATACACAAAATAATACAAAATAGAATACAATACAAAATACATAACAATACAAAATACAATACAGTTCAACACAACACAATACAATACAATACACAAAACAATACAATACAATACACAAAACAATACAAAGTACAATACGGTACATTACAAAATACACAACAATACAAAATACAATACAGTACAGTACAACACAACACAATACACAAAACAACACAAAATACAATACAGTAGAATACAAAATACACAAAACAATAGAAAATACAATACGGTACAATACCACAGTACAGTACAATAGAATACAAAATACACAACAATACAAAATACAATACAGTTCAACACAATACAATAAAATACACAAAACAATACAAAATACAAGACAGTACATCACAACACAATACAATACACAAAACAATACAAAATACAATACAATACAAAATACATAACAATACAAAATACAATACAGTTCAACACAATACAATACAATACACAAAACAATACAATACAATACAATACAATACAAAGTACAATACAGTACACTACAAAATACACAACAATACAAAATACAATATAGTACAGTACAACACAACACAATACACAAAACAACAAAATACAATACAGTAGAATACAAAATACACAAACAATAGAAAATACAATACAGTACAATACCACAGTACAGTACAATAGAATACAAAATACACAACAATACAAAATACAATACAGTTCAACACAATACAATACAATACACAAAACAATACAAAATACAAGACAGTACAGTACAACACAATACAATACACAAAACAATACAAAATACAATACACTACAAAATACATAACAATACAAAATACAATACAGTTCAACACAATACAATACAATACACAAAACAATACAAAACAATACACAAAACAATACAAAGTACAATACGGTACATTACAAAATACACAACAATACAAAATACAATACAGTACAGTACAACACAACACAATACACAAAACAACACAAAATACAATACAGTAGAATACAAAATACACAAAACAATAGAAAATACAATACGGTACAATACCACAGTACAGTACAATAGAATACAAAATACACAACAATACAAAATACAATACAGTTCAACACAATACAATACAATACACAAAACAATACAAAATACAAGACAGTACATCACAACACAATACAATACACAAAACAATACAAAATACAATACAATACAAAATACATAACAATACAAAATACAATACAGTTCAACACAATACAATACAATACACAAAACAATACAATACAATACAATACACAAAACAATACAAAGTACAATACGGTACAATACAAAATACAATCCAATCCAATACAAAATACATAACAGTACAAAATACAATACAGTACAATACCACAGTACAGTACAATAGAATACAAAATACACAACAATACAAAATAGAATACAGTTCAACACAATACAATACAATACACAAAAAAATACAATACAATACACAAAACAATACAAAGTACAATACGGTACAATACAAAATACAATACAATCCAATACAAAATACATAACTGTACAAAATACAATACAGTACAATACCACAGTACAGTACAATAGAATACAAAATACATAACAATACAAAATACAAGACAATACAAATATACACAACAATACAAAATACAATACAGTTCAACACAATACAATACAAAATACAAAACAATACAAAATACAATACAGTACAGTACAACACAATACAATACACAAAACAATACAAAATAAAATACAATACAAAATACAATACAGTTCAACACAATACAATACAAAATACAAAACAATACAAAATACAATACAGTACAGTACAACACAATACAATACACAAAACAATACAAAATACAATACAATACAAAATACATAACAATACAAAATACAAGACAGTACAATACAAAATTCACAATAATACAAAATACAATACAATACAAAATACACAAAAATACAATACAAAATACACAAAAATAGAAAACACAGTACAATAAAATACAAAATACAATACAATACAATACAAAATACACAAAAATACAATACAAAATACACAAAAATACAAAACACAGTACAATAAAATACAAAATACAATACAGTACAAAACAAAATACAGTACAGTACAATACAAAATACATAACTGCAAAATACAATACAGTACAAAACAAAATACAGTACAATACAAAATGCACAACAATACAAAATACAGTACAGTACAATACAAAATACAATACAATCCAATACAAAATACATAACAGTACAAAATACAATACAGTACAATACCTCAGTACAGTACAATAGAATACAAAATACACAACAATACAAAATACAATACAGTTCAACACAATACAATACAAAATACATAACAATACAAAATACAAGACAGTACGATACAAAATTCACAATAATACAAAATACAATACAATACAATACAAAATACACAAAAATACAATACAAAATACACAAAAATACAAAACACAGTACAATAAAATACAAAATACAATACAGTACAAAACAAAATACAGTACAATACAATACAAAATACAGTACAATACAAAATACAGTACAATAAAATACAAAAATATATAACTGCAAAATACAAAGTTCAATACAATACAATACACAAAACAATACAAAATACAATACAGTTCAACACAATACAATACAATACACAAAACAATACAAAATACAATACAGTACAGTACAACACAATACAATACAAAATACAGTACAATACAATACAAAATACACAAAAATACAAAATACAGTACAATGCAAAATACAATACAGTACAAAACAAAATACAGTACAATACAAAATGCACAACAATACAAAATACAGTACAGTACAATACAAAACACAGTACAATACAATACAAAATACATAACAGTACAAAATACAATGCAGTACAATACAAAATACAGTAAGTACAACACAACATAACACAATACACAAAACAATACAAAATACAAGACAGTACAATACAAAATACGATACAATACAAAATATGATACAATACAAAATACAAGACAGTTCAACACAATACAATACAATACACAAAACAATACAAAATACAATATAATACAGTAAAGTACAACACTGTACAATACACAAAACAATACAATACAATACAAAATACATAATAATACAAAATACAATATAGTACAGTACAGTACAACACAATACAATACAATACACAAAACAATACAAAATACAATACGGTACATTACAAAATACACAACAATACAAAATACAATACAGTACAGTACAACACAATACAATACACAAAATAATACAAAATACAATACAGTACAATACCACAGTACTGTACAATACAATACAATACAAAAGACACAACAATATAAAATACACGACAGTACAATACAATACAAAATACAAAACAATACAATATAAAATATAATACACAACAATACAAAATACAATACAGTACAGTACAATGCAAAATACAAAACGATACAAAATTCAAAACAATACAAATTACAAACTATAACTACAAAATAATACAATATAAAATACAATACAATACAATATAATATAAAATACAGTGGAAAATACAATACAAAATACAAACACAATACAATACAACCTCTCCATAATCTTTCCGCCCCTGCTCTTCTTCCCATTCCCCAGAGACATCTTGCGAGTCGGAGTAACGCTGGCCGGACACCAGAAGAAGATCCTGAACAGTGTCCAGGTGATGCGGACACAGATGAGCCAGATCCAGTCCGTGGAAGTTTGAGACGTGCTTCTCGCACACATGGCCATGGGTTCAGAAGTCCCGCTCCCTTGTCCTGGAGCATGTCCAGGTTTCCCACGGGACTCGGGGCTGCCCAAACCAAGACAGACATGGAGGGCCGAGCGGCCGCGGACTCTGAGCAAACCAGAGCCACCTTGGATTTCTGTTTTTGGAGGACACGTCCAAACCCTGCGTCGGTGGCGTGGACCTTCTCCTCAAAGGGCTAAAGTTGGGCTAGGGATGGCAAGCAGCCTTTCTCGCCCCCCCTCAACCCTGCCCATCCTTCGAATGAGCCGTTCCAGCATCGCCATCTACACAGGAAATCCCCGAACATCTGGAACAGAGCTGTGGAGGATTCATCTCATCCGGGGTTCGGTGGATGTGATCTTTGGGGCCAGAGACAGGAGGTTTTACCGACGGACGGGTCTTTTGTAACCCTCTTTCCTTCGAAGGACAGAAGCATTTTTTAAAAACACATTTTGATGTCCTCTTCCACCTTCTTCCCCGTGGTCTAAAGGAGCTTCCTATATGGTTCAGATCGGTCCTTGATCGAGTTGGGATTGGGTTTGAATCTTGGCGCTTCCCAGAACCCGTTCCTTTTTTGCACCCCCGAATGGCAGCTATGACACACTTGTGATGTTCACCAGGCCTTCCTCCCTTGTAGCGTGTTGTAGACTTTGTTGTGCTTTTCTGTTGTGGTTGTCCATGACTTCTCCTTCGTTTGCAATGGGGGTCCCCAGGGGGTTGGGGGGGCTGCATTGTTTTTGCCCTCCTCCGAATGCAAAAAAAATAATAATTGTGTTTCTCCTCCCAAGGAGCCAGGCATTGACACCAAGTTGCTCCTAAGTGTGTGTGTGTTTGTGTGTGCGCATGTATTGAGAGAGACGTCCTTTTTTTTTTCATTTGCATTTGTGCTGATTGAGCCTGCCAGATACAGGTACTCCTCGACTTAAACCATTTGCTTAGTGACCACTCAAACTTGCAAAAAAGTGTCTTAGGAACTATTGTTCACACAACCGACACAGTCTCCCCGCGATCACAGGAGCAAAATTCAGACACTTGACAACCGACTCGTATTTATGATGTCTGCAGTGTCCATTTTACGATCTTTTATGACCTTCTGCCAAGCTGAGGGGGAAGCCCACTTCGATTAACAGAAGTGTGACTAATTTAACCACGGCAGCGATCTCCTTAACAATGGTGTCAAAAAATGTCGTCAAACGGGGGCAGAACTCACTTCACAACCGTCTGGCTTAGCGACTGAAGGTTTGACCTCGATTGCGGTTGTAAGCTGAGGATTACCTGTAGCCGAAGCATGTCGAATCTGCAAAGCAATTATAAGCAAGCAAGCGTGTTATCCAAAACGAGCCGCTGTTAGGAAAGTGGGTTAGCCTCCATGTCTTTGCAAACTGGGGATATTGTTCCCCCAGGGCAGGAAGAAAAAAATAAGGGGGGGGAGAGGATTTTCCTTGCAGCTTTTCCACAAAGGCACGAGGAAATTAACTTTGTTTTGCATCAGAAGGTCTCCCTTTAGAAAACAACACATACACACACACACAGACACAAAGCGTTTGACATATGCCTGCAAAAAGAAAGCATCTCCAATCAAAATTTGCTTTTGCACGAGAAGGCTGCTCCAAGTCTGCGTCGTCCCCCTCACATCCTTTTAAGAGGAGGGGGCTTGGCTTGCCATGCCAAATTATTCCCAGGGGGTTTGCTCAAATCGTGGTTATCCTGTCCTCCCACCCACTCGCCTTTTCATTCTAATTAAGATGTGTGGTTTTTTCCCATCTTATAAAGAGCTTTTTCCAGTGTCTTTTATCCATAGTAGACTTTGGCGATTTGGACTTCAATTCCCAGAATTCCCTAGCCAGCGTGGAGAATTCTGGGAGTTGAAGTGCACACCCTGCTGCATGGGGAATTTTGGGCATTGAAGTCCACTTCCATTCTCGATTCTGCAGCTGGCGTCTGTAGACTACAGCTCCCAGAATTCTCCACACTCGCTGGGGAATTCTGGGCATCGTAGTTCACACCACACTGTTGGTTTTCACAGCTTGGCTCTGTTCTGTGTGTGGAAAATCTCATTTTTGCTCCCCCTCTTTATCTGCTTTACCGAGCTCACGTCCACCTGCACCGAGGCTGCCCCGTTCCACCGGACCAAGCAATAAAATGGCTGTCTTATGGGTACGGTGATCCTCCTGAGAGGAGGAGGGCTTCGGTGCGAGAAAGGAGGCAATTTAAGGTTGAAGGTTCCAGAGTTGGAAGAAACATCATCAAGAGCCTTTCATCTGGAAAGGTGACATAAATACATCACCATCTTCAAATCAGTTTTTTGGTTGTCGGGATGTGAATCTGGCATAAAACGGTGGAATACGGAGGAGAGACGGCTGCAAACGGGAGCGGGTATTTATTTCAAATGGAGAAAATTTTAAGATTTTTCTTCTCTTGTCTGTAATTTCCTTTAAAGGGGGGCATGTGTGGAATTGGAGGGTCTTGAATTTTGGACATTCGCCGGACCGTCCAGCTCAGAAGGACTTGAAGCTTCGTGAAGATGCGTCTCAACTCATTGCTAGGTCCCCATTTTAAGGAGCCCCCCCCTTCGTCTCTGGAGGGGCCACCCATGCAACCTTTGTTCTTTTACCCCTGACAGTATTTGTATTTTTTACAAAAGAACGACGACAACGACCACAACAAAAATGTGAATAACAGGTGGTTTCCCAACCCTTGTCCTCCCCCCCCCCATCTCCCCCCTAAGGATGCGTCTTCCATTCCAACCAGGCCTTTCTCCGTACTCTGTCGGACATCTTTGGGGTGTCCGCGGGAAAGGGGAGAAGGAAAACTCGATGTATTTATAAAGAAAACGCAGAACCCGTTACTCCGCGATCTTTGTAGGAGTATTTTTAAGAAGACTTTCTTTTCCAAAATAAATGTGAAGTGTGAACATTTTGGACCAGTTCTTCTTTCCTTGAGTCTTCGCACCTTTGAACTTCTAGACATATTTCCATGGGGTTTTTTTTAAAAAAAATTATTTTATTTTAATACAAACATTTCATCTTTCATTAAACAGTGTGTCACCTGAGTACAAATATTTTGTGCAATAACAATTAAGATTTACAGCCGTCTTTAATATTTTGTCTATTCTTAAGGTAAAGGTAAAGGTTCCCCTCGCACATATGTGTTAGTCGTTCCCGACTCTAGGGGGTGGTGCTCATCTCTGTTTCAAAGCCGAAGAGCCAGTGCTGTCCGAAGACGTCTCCGTGGTCATGTGGCCGGCATGACTCAATGCCAAAGGCGCACGGAACGCTGTTACCTTCCCACCAAAGGTGGTCCCTATTTTTCTACTTGCATTTTTTACCTGCTTTCGAACTGCTAGGTTGGCAGAAGCTGGGACAAGTCACGGGAGCTCACTCCGTTACGCGGCACTAGGGATTCGAACTGCTAAACTGCCAACCTTTTGATTGACAAGTTCAGCATCTTAGCCACTGAGCCACCACATTCCTTATTGTCTATTCTTAACTTAATAGTAATACCGAACATACCTACTATTATAACAATCCTCTTCTTAGCTTATTTAACTCTGTTAAAACATTTTCCATATTTCACTTCTCTGCTTTTCTTTCCAATTTTCATATTCGTTCTCTAACCATTGGTAGAATAACTCCCATAGACTATAATAATCAGAATCTTCCTTTTAGTGGCAAGCTGTTCCACTGCTTAATCGTCCCCACTGTTAAGAAGTTATATTCTTATATTAACTTATATTCTGACAGAACAAACTTCATGTCAGGTTTTCCTGCAACACTGACGATTTAAAAAGAAAAACTTTCTAAGTTTAACCCACATGCTTGCTGTCAATAATTCATGGCCTGTTCCACCCTCTGTGCCTAGAATGTCCCTTCTGCAGCTGGAGGATCATTTTCTCTGCTTTGGTTTCGTGTGACATACTTGATGAGGTTTTGAAGAGGTTTTTTTTGGGACCTGGCAAGATGCCGATGTGGCATGTCCATAGGGCAGGACACAACTCACGATGCTTCCACCCAGCGTCACGCAATCGGACACAAATCTGGGGGGCCTCCTTGGAGCAATTACATGTCAGGGAATCAGTTTGGAGTGCCTATGCTGGTCCTTGCATTTATATGGCTGAGGTAGGGACTGTCAGTGATTGGAATGGAATGGAATGCAGAAAAAATGCAGAATAGAATAAAATGCAGAAAAATGCAGAATAGAATACAATAGAAAATAGAACAGAATGCAGCAAAATGAATAGAATAGGACAGAACAGAATACAGAATATAAAGTAGAATTGAATTGAATATAGAATAGACTATAGAATAGAATAAAATGCAGAAAAATGCAGAATAGAATACAATAGAAAATAGAACAGAATGCAGCAAAATGAAAAACAGAATAGAATAGAATGCAGCAAAAAATGTAGAATAGAATAGAAAGAATAGCAGTAGACTAGAAGAGAAAAACGCAGAACAGAATAGAATGCAGAAAAATGCAGAATAGAACAAAATGCAGAATACTATAGAAAATAGAATAGAATAGAATTTGAAGAGAATAGAAGAGAATGCAGAAAAAATATAGAATAGAATGCAGAAAAATGCAGAATAGAATAGAATTTGAACAGAACAGAATGCAGGAAAAATGTAGAATAGACTAGAATGCATAAAAGTGCAGAATAGAAAAGAAAATAGTATAGAATTTGAATAGAACAGAATGCAGAAAAAACAGAAGAGAAGAGAATGCAGAAAAATACAGAATAGAATAGAATGCAAAAAAATGCAGAATAGAATAGAATTTGAATAGAAGAGAATGCAGAAAAAAATAGAATAGAATAGAATAGAATAGAATAGAATAGAATAGAATAGAATAGAATAGAATAGAATAGAATAGAATAGAATAGAATAGATTAACAGAGTTGGAAGGGACCTTGGAGGTCTTCTATTCAAACCCCCTGTCCATGTCTTTTCTTTCTTTCTTTCTTTTCATTTTCTTTTCGTTTCTTTTCGAAAACAGAATTAACCCCGTCTTTAGCGTGGTTGTAGCCCTCACCGTTTCGAAGCCAGGATCCCCCAACTCAAGGACTGCCATGATGGCAGTCCGGGGGAACCCCCGTCTTCTTCCGGCCGTTTCCAAAGCTTTTTGTGAACAGCGGGAGAAGATATGGAGACTCTCTCCCCTCCCCGGCTCCTTCTGCTGTCTCCTCGGGGGTGGGGGGTAGGAGAAGCCATCCATGCGTGATGCTTCGATCTTCTCCAATTAACTTTGAGAAGGATTTTCACACCCCTGGACCGCTCCATCAAAAATAGCCCTTTAGAGCATGATGCAACTTGGCAGGGGAGGGACAGGGCAGCCACTGGGAGGGGAACGGAGGTGGGGGGACATGGGGATAGAAGTCCACGCAGGTGTCCAGGCTCGATTCATCCCAAGATGGCCTCCTAATTGGCGCAGAGACACAAAAGGACATTGTGACAATGTTTTTGGTCTTCTACAATGGGCCTTCTAGACCAGCTGTGTTGACGGGGGAGGAGGCCTTGTGACCAGCTCTTCCGCCGTTGATGGATATTACTCTTGATGGCCCCTTTCATGGTGCCAACATGCGAAAGGGCACTGAACTCTTGATGACTGACGTTTCCATGGGTTCAAAAGTTCAGGGCACATCAAGAGAGATCATCGTCCATCTCCAGGAAAGGGTAGGGGGGAGGCTGGCCTTCAAACCCAACGGATTGGTGCCTTCACGTGACCTCCGAGGATTGGCGGAACCCATCGTCTCCTCGGAGGATGACGACGGCCGCCGATGATTGACACCTCAAAGGATGCCCCCAATGCGCCCGCTCATTGGGTGGGCTTTCCAAGCAAGCGGATCTTGAGATGGGGATGGAGAAGCCGAGTGGGAGGAGCTACCCGCGAGAACCACAGCCCTCCCCCTCCCCCCTAACACGTGCAAAAAGTTAGGGCAGAGACGCCATCGATAATATTTGCCCATCACGGTAGGCTTCAGTTAACAGACAAGGAGCCTTGTGGACCAAGGAAGAAAACCCAGAGTTTTCTCATGCGTGGAAGGCCACCTGTTTTCAACCCCATGACAGGTTGGCCTCTGGCCATCCATGGCGACATCCAAACGCATTTGCAGCTGGATAAAACAAAGCCAACTTCCCAGGCCCCAAGATGCTTGGGTTGATGGACCAGAGAAGACAACTGCCAACCAAAAAAACGTCAACGCAATCTTAGGCTGCATTAAACAAGAGGCATGGAATCCAAATCACGTGAAGAGTGAAGAGTTCTTGATCAGTCTTTGGAAAGACCACCCATCCACGGTGGTGGACCACGTTACAAGAAAAAAATAATGTTGAGAAAGAGGACTGAGAAGAGCAGTCCAAGAAGATTAGGGGACTGGAGGAGCAAACATAGAAAGAACGGTTGCTGGAATTGGGTATGGTCTAGTCTAGTGAAAAGAAGAACTAGCGTTGACATGACAGCAGTCTTCTGGGATTTGGGGGAAGAAGAGGGGGTCAACCTATTTCCCAAAGCGCCAGAAGGCAAGACGAGAAGAAACAACGGATGGGAACGGACCAAAGAGAGAAACAACCTGGAACGAAGGAGAAGATTCCTGACAGTGAGGACAATTAATCAGTGGAACAACTTTTCTCCAGAAATTGTAACTCCATCACTGGAGGTTTGTAAGAAGAGGTTGGGCAACCATTTGTTTGAAATGGCCCAGGGTCTCCTGCTTCCTGTAATAATCAATCAAGAGTCTAATATGGAAGGCCTAATATTTACATGGAAGAAGGGAGGAATAAATTGTACAGCTGACCAGCAGAGGGCGCTACAGATTTGTGTACTTGCTGTTCCTTAAAGGCAAAAGACAGATTTTAATTAGCACAACTGAATGTATCTGATGGAACATAAACCTGGGGTTCCCCCCCCCCCCCCGGTATTGAGTGACACGTGAATTGAAGCGCCGTTCTCAGCAAATAAAGCAATAAAGAAAGATAGGATAGAATAGAATAGGATAGAATAGGAATATAGAATAGAAAAGAAATAGAGAAATAGAATATAGAATATAGAATATAAGATGGGATGGAATGGAATGGAATGGAATGGAATGGAATGGAATGGAATGGAATGGAATAGAATAGAATAGAATAGAATAGAATAGAATAGAATAGAATAGAATAGAGAAAATATGCAGACTAAATAGAATAGAATGCAGAAAAATGCAGAATAGAATAGACTATAGAATAGAATGGAATGGAATGGAATGGAATGGAATGGAATAGAATAGAATAGAATAGAATAGAATAGAATAGAATAGAATAGAATAGAATAGAATAGAATCTCAACCTTGGCAACTTTAAGATGTGTGGTCCTCTAACTCCCAGAATTCCCCAGCCAGCCCAGAGTACATAACCTGTACAAGATCCCCCCCTTCTCAATTTTTTTTTGGGGGGGTCCCTTTCCATTTCTTGCCTGGACGGAGGGGTTGGGGTTGTGGGGGTTCAGGAGCTTTGTTCCCCTTCCTAGGTCTTGGCACTCTGGCAACTGAGGTCTGCGGAGACACACAACAGCTTGTGGCCGGGAGCTTAGCTCCATAAATCTGGATTTTGCTCTCTTCCAGCAACAGATTGCAGAAACTCGATAGAAGCCGTGAGACAGGAGGGAAAACCTGCTACTACGGAGCCCATCGCGCACCTCTCTTGCCAATCCGAAGCCAGCCGGAGGAAGGCAGAGACCCCCAGAAGCCATGGTAGGTCCATCTCCCCCCTGATGTTTGGGCAGGAAGACAAAGTCCCAGTGGGGAAGGAGAAAAGGGGGAGTATCTAGAAATCCGGCAACAGAGTTTGCTAAGGACCGATCACACCCACACACAGGGGGTCCAACCATCAATCTTTGGGGTACCATCCTGCACCCAGAAGTTCAGGAACGTTGGGTGATGTAGGAGGAAGTGGGGAGGGGGCTTTGCCAGAAGAACCGAGAAGAAGGGATTTTGAATCAAAAACCGGGAAGAGGATAGAATGATAGGGTTTGAAGGGACCTTGGAGGTCTTCTAGTCCAACCCCCTGCTCGAGCAGGAGACCCTAGGCCATTCCAGACAAATGGTTGAGGAATTCGGAGCGTTGAAGTTTCACCAAGCTTAAAATTGCCACGTATGGAGACCCCCCCTACAGTAACAGAGTTGGAAGGGACTTTGGAGGCCATCTATCCCAACCCCCCGCTCACGCCTGTGCTAGGGATTCGAACCGCCGACCTGCCGACCTTTCTAAGCTCAGTGCCTTAGCCACTGAGCCACCTTAGTCAGGCTTACTGCAGTAGAACAGTAAGGAAACGTAGGGGGTTGAAAGGGGCCATCGGAGGTCTTCTAGTCCAACCCCGCTATTCGAGCAGGAGATCCAGTACCCGTTTCCAACCCATGGGCGTCCAGGAAGATGGATCCAATCTCGGGATCAAGAATCAAGGGGTTTTTGGAAAAAGGGGGAAAAAAGAATTTGGAGGCAGAATCGGTTTGTGGAGCGATCCAGAGTTTGGACTTTTCCCTCCTTAAATTTGAGCGGAGTTGTTCCATTGGTTTGGAATATCAATATCGTTTTGATATTTGCGCTTTGCAAAAGCCCCTGACGAGCGAAAGTTTCAGAGAGTTTCCACTTTCCCATAAATGCATAAGTAGCCATTTTAGCACTGGATAAATGGCTTTTTTTTAAAAAAAAAAAAAAGCCCGTGTCTTCATATTTTACGATTTAATATTTCCTCGTTTTTCCCCCACTAATCTTAACTTTTTTATTATGATTATTATTATTTTATGATTATTATTTATTGAATTTGTATACCGCCCTACTCCCGAAGGACTCAGGGCTGTGAACAGCCAAGATAAAATACATATAATACAAATGTTAAAAAAACCCATTAAAATACAATTAAATAATTTGGCCCAAAAAACAGAATTTAAAACACCCCAAAGTTATTAGACAAATTTAAAATTTAAAAATTTAAAAAACAGTTTAAAAAAGGAGGTTTAGGCCAGGGTGGCCTGCTGGAATAGGAATGTTTTGAGGGCACGGCGGAAAGTGCAGAGATCCGGGAAGGATTTCTAGTCCTTCCTGTCAAAAATGACTCCTTTGGGTTTAAATCCCATTTCCACGTTTACACATCAACGTTCTATATTCATTGCAGATTAAAGACGAGCGATAAAAGAGGGAAGGAATAAAGAAGATAGAGAGCCTCCTGTTTAAGCAGGGGGTGAGACTGGAAGACCTCTAGGGTCCCTCCCAACTCTGTCATTTTATTATTCCCTTGTTCTTACTAACAAGGGGTTAGTAAGGGCCACGTTGAACGGTGAGTCACGAAATATGACACTTATTAATTCCCTCACCCCACCCCCACCCCGCGATAGGACTGACACTTTTGATAGATGGGTTTATAGGCGAAGTTTATTTTCCATGCGTATCTGTCTTCCCCCCCCCCCCGTGAAATTCTTACTACATCCTTTATTTATAGCGTCTTCTGGGAATCAATAATACTGATAAGGCAGGTGTGTGGCCCTTATCTTGAAGGCGGAGATTTCTAGATAATCCAGATTAGGATAGGTGTGTGGGAAAGGTCAGGAGTGACGGGATGAAGAGATGCTTGGCAGGGGTCTCCAACCCCTGGACGGCTCACAGGAACCATCCCCTTTCCCCCCCCCACCAACCCCACCACCGGGCCACCAAGCCACAAAGTTTCAGACTTGCGATGGTCTATGAAGTAGTTGTGCAAAAAAAGGTAGAATGACCTTATCCCAGGGTTGAAATCTAGCAGGTTCTGATAGGTTCTGGAGAACTGGTAGCGGAAATTTTGAGTAGTTCGGAGAACCGGTAGCGGAAATTTTGAGTAGTTCGGAGAACCGGTAGCGGAAATTTTGAGTAGTTCGGAGAACCGGTAGTGGAAATTTTGAGCAGTGCGGAGAACCGGTAGCGGAAATTTTGAGCAGTTCGGAGAACTGGTAACGGAAATTTTGAGCAGTGTGGAGAACCGGTAGCGGAAATTTTGAGTAGTTCGGAGAACCAGTAGCGGAAATTTTGAGTAGTTCGGAGAACCGGTAGCGGAAATTTTGAGCAGTTCGGAGAACCGGTAGCGGAAATTTTGAGCAGTTTGGAGAACCGGTAGTGGAAATTTTGAGCAGTTCGGAGAACCGGTAGCGGAAATTTTGAGCAGTTCGGAGAACCGGTAGCGGAAATTTTGAGCAGTGCGGAGAACCGGTAGCGGAAATTTTGAGCAGTTCGGAGAACCAGTAGCGGAAATTTTGAGCAGTGCGGAGAACCGGTAGTGGAAATTTTGAGCAGTTTGGAGAACCGGTAGTGGAAATTTTGAGCAATTCGGAGAACCGGTAGCGGAAATTTTGAGCAGTTCGGAGAACCAGTAGCGGAAATTTTGAATAGTTTGGCAAATACCACCTCTCGCTGGCCCCAGTGGCCCCAGCTGGTTGCAGATGGTTGACCTTGAAGCAGCATCTCAGGGAGATACGGTGAACTTTCAATTTCCCCTCTCCCATCCCGTCGTCCTCCCTCGAGTTGATGGCAGATTGGCACCGAGCGACGCCGAAGTACAGGCGTGAGTTGGCCGCTTCTGACCTTCTGTCTTCTCTCCCCATTAGACCGCCATCAGACTCAGCTTCTTCCGGTTCTCCACCCTGGAAGGGAAGGCGGTCCATGTGGCACTCCTGATCTTTTTCCTGCTCTTTGTGGCCATGACCAGCCTTTTCCTGTGGCAGTACAGCCTGCCCAAAGTGAAGTCCAGTGAGTATGAAATTCAACAAAGCTCAAGGTTTGGTGGGGTCGGTTCCCGGTGGACCTTGGCGTCCGCCGAAATGGGACCGAGAGCTGTGGTGGGATTCAAAAATTTTTACTACCGGTTCCGTGGGCGTGGCTTGGTGGGCATGGCAGGGGAAGGTTACTGCAAAATCCCCATTCCCACCTCACTCCAGGGGAAGGATACTGCAAAATCCCCATTCCCACCCAACTCCAGGGGAAGGATACTGCAAAATCCCCATTCCCTCCCCACTCCAGGGGAAGGATACTGCAAAATCCCCATTCCCTCCCCACTCCAGGGGAAGGATATTGCAAAATCCCCATTCCCTCCGCAATCCTGGGGAAGGATACTGCAAAATCCCCATTCCGTCCCCACTCCAGGGGAAGGATACTGCAAAATACCCATTCCCTCCCTACAACGTCCTGTCCTTTTAATTTAATTTACTCGCCAAGGTCTAAAACAAAACCCGAGCGAACCTGAAGATTGCCTCCTGCAAGCATGTATTGTCAGGCAGAAAAATCATTTAATAATGATTCAGGGACCCCCCGCGGATTGATTAATTGTGTTTAATGCGGCTTGATGGGTTTTAAACGCTGCACTTGTGTTTCATTTGATTTAATTGCTATCCGATTGATAATAGTCATGAGGTGGCTTCGAATCGTATCCGGATTCGCGGGGCGTCTTTTAAGATATTGTAGATGAAAAAAAAACAACAACAACCCACCCCTCATTTAAATATACATAGTTAACGGGGATGACGATAGCGGCACCTCACGTCACATAAGATGGTAATGAAATACATAAAATCCACCGCATGAAAATGAGGTCAGCCCACATCTGGTAGCCTACATAGAAAGATAACCGAGATTAAACCTAAATTGAAGGAGAGATGAATGTTATCCCTCCATATTCATTCATATCCATCCATATTCATTACAGTTTTCTCTCTCTCTCTCCCTCTCCTTCTCCCTCTCATCTTTCTTTCTTTCTTTTTCTTTCTTTCTTTCATTTCTCTCTCTCTTTCTCTGTCTCTTTCCCTTTCTCCCTTTCTCTCTCTCCCTCATTTTCTTTCTTTTTCTTTTTTCTCTTTCTTTCTTTCTTTCTCCTTTTCTCTCTCTCCCTCTCTCTCCTTCTCCCTCTCATTTTCTTTTATTCCTTCCTTCCTTCTTTCTTTTTTCTCTTTCTCTCTTTCTCTCTCCCTCTCTCTCTCCTTCTCCCTCTCATTTTCTTTCTTTCTTTCTTTCTTTCTTTCTTTCTTTCTTTCTTTCTCTCTCTCTCCCTCGTTCTCTCTCTCTTTTTCTCTCCCTCTCCCTCTCTCTCTTGCCAGCCTCCCTCTCTCTCTCTCTCTCTTTCTCTCTCTCTCTTCCCCCTCTCTTTCTTTCTTTGTCTCTCTTTCTCCCTCTCTCCCTCGTTCTCTCTCTCTCTTCCTCTCTCTCTCTCTCACCAGCCTCCCTCTCTTTCTTTCTCTCTCTCTCTTTCTCTCTCTCACTTTTTCTGTCTCTCTCCCCCTCATTTATGAAAAGGAGCCCCCTCTAACATACCCGCTGATTAATTTTAATCCCACTTGGCTTTTTATCTCCGATTACCAGATCCAGCTTGGGGGGGGGGAGAAATGGAACAAAGCTTTCTGTATTTCTTTGCTGCATGAAACAAGGCAGGTTTTTATTTATTTTTTATTTTTTTATTTTATTTCAAATTTATATACCGCCCTTCTCCCTGGGGATTCAGGGTGGTGTACAGCCAAACATACAATACAAACATTAAAAACAGTTAAAGAATATATATCTGTTTGGCCCCAAATTTAAAATGACAAACCAATTTAAAATTATTTAAAGCTTGGACTAGATGACCTACAAGGTCCCTTCTGACTCGGTTAATCTGTAATCTGATAGGTTTAATCAGCACGGACGCCAAACCAGCAGCCGCGGAGATGTGTCCCCGCTACCCAGAACCTGTCCAATTGGACCACCCCATCCCCATCCTGAAAGATGCTCTGGAAAAGGTAACGTTGCAACCCAGTTTTGGTCGCCACACTATAAAAAAAAGACGTTGAGACATTGAGAAAGAGTGCAGAGAAGAGCAACCAGAATGATTTTAAGGGACTAGAGGCTCAAAGATACGATGAACGGTTGCAGGAACTGGGCCTGGCTAGTCTAGCGAAGAGAAGGACCAGAGGAGACAGGATAGCATCTTCCAATATTTGAGGGGCTGCCCCAGAGAGGAGGAAGGGGGTCAAGCTATTCTCCAAAGCACCTGAAGGCCAGACAAGAAATAATGGCTGGAAACTGATCAAGGAGAGATTCAACCTGGAAATAAGGAGGGATTTTCTGACAGTGAGAACCATCAACCGATGGAGCAGAAGTTGCCTTTGGAAGTTGTGGGAGCTTCATCTCTGGAGGCTTTCAAGAAGAGACTGGACTGCCATCGGTCAGAAATGGTGGAGGGCCGTGATGGCACGTGTAGTCATATCGGAGGGCACACGAGCTCAGCTCCGGCGCGCAGGAGGTCCACCGGAAGTTGGCAAACAGATCGCTTCCGGCCTCCGGGAGGGTGGGGAAGGCAGTTTTTGCCCTCCCCAGACTCCTAGAAAGGCTCTGGAGGCATGGGGAGAGCAAACAATGGGCCTACCATGCCATTGCGTGCCAGGAGCGTGGGGAGCGTGGGGGCTACGCACATGCGTGGAGGAAGGCGTATAGAATTATGGGTGTGGGCATGCGCGCGACCCCCACCCCACCCCGCTCCTGGCACGCGATGGCAAAAAGGTTAGCCATCACTGGTGTAGGGTCTCCTGCTTGGACTCTGTTAATCTGATATGTTCTAGCCGTAAGTGAAGGAGGTGGGGGGGGGAAAGTCTGACATTTTTATTTCTTGCTTTCTGGTCTCTCTAGGTGGACACACTTCTCCGGCATAAAATCCGCAACCCGGGCCTTCCAGCCTTGTCGGCTATTGTCATCTATAACGACACCGTCTTGTGGACTGGCAACTTTGGGAAACGCAACGGCTCCAGTAACTTCTCGGGTCTCCCCAGCGAATATTCCATTTACAGGTGATTGGGGGGGCTTTCCTCGACTAGAGGATTGTGAGTCGAGGAGCGGATGCCCGAGTGTGCGGTTTTGCACAACACCTATTCCAGGTGCTATCTAGGGATTCAGACGCACAACTTTTGGTGAGAATGTTAGATGACCAAAATTTTCATTCCAACGTGCTGGTTTTTCCTCTCTTCTGTTTTAACCCAGACGTCCTTCTCCGCTGCTCCAGAGCCCCTTAATTTGATATCACGGACTTACCGTGTTTTCCCAAAAATAAGTCTGGGTCTTAGATCAATTTTTTGCTCCAAAAGATGCATTAGGGCTTATTTTCTGGTTAGGTCTTATTTAGGGAGAAAAAGGTAAAGGTAAAGGTTCCCCTCGCACATATCTGCTAGTCGTTCCAGACTCTAGGGGGCGGTGCTCATCTCCGTTTCAAAGCCAAAGAGCCAGCGCTGTCCGAAGGCGTCTCCGTGGTCATGTGGCCGCCATGACTCAACACCAAAGGCGCACGGAACGCTGTTCCCTTCCCACCAAAGATGGTCCCTATTTTTCTACTTGCATTTTTTTACGTGCTTTCGAACTGCTAGGTTGGGACAAGTAACGGGAGCTCACCCCATTACGCGGCACTGGGGATTCGAACCGCTGAACTGCCGACCTTTCGATCGACAAGCTCAGCGTCTTTTACCCTGTAAAATCACGCTAGGACTTATTTTCCGGTTGGGTCTTATTTTCGGGGAAACAGGGTAATTTTGAGAAAAGGAGAAGCGTAGATTGCAAACTCAACAACACAAGTGCCTTCAAATTAATGGCTACTCCAATTTTGTCTCTTATATTGATTTTTGGTGTGATGGTGTGATTGTTGTGTGTGCGTGTTAGGATCGGAAGCATCTCTAAGTTGTTCCCGACCGTCATGTTGCACAAACTTTGGGAAGAAGGGAAGATAACGTCCCTCGATGATTCCTTGGAGTGCTACGCCCGAAATTTCTCCATCAAAAACCCCTTGGGGCATCTCAAGGAATCCAAACTGACGTCTTCGGGGGACGGGGCGGGCTATTTTGAGGACAAACCGCTGCCCCCCAGGCCTTCTTCAGTCACCCTGCGAAGGATGGCCAGCCAGCTGTCAGGTAGGAAAAGTTGATATAAAAAGATGTTGAGACTCTGGAAAGAGTGCAGAGAAGAGCCGCAAAGAGGATTAGGGGCCTGGAGGCTAAAACATACAAAGAAAAGTTGCCGGAATTGGGTATTTCTAATTAAAAGAAGGACTGTGGGGACGGACACGATAGCAATATTCCAGTAAAGAAAAGTTGCCGGAATTGGGTATTTCTAATTAAAAGAAGGACTGTGGGGACGGACACGATAGCAATATTCCAGTATTTGAGGGTCTGCCCTCAAAAAGAGGGGTTCAATCTATTCTCCAAAGCACCTGAACGCAGGATAAGAAGCAACGGATGGAAACTCATCAAGGAGAGAAGCAACCTGGAACGAAGGAGAAATTTTCCTGACCGTGGGAACAATTAACCAGTGGAACAACTTGCCACCAGAAGTTGTGGGGAAGCTCCATCTCTGGAAGCAGTGGGGAAGCCAGATTTGCTTCATAACCGTGTGACTCGTTTGACAACTGCAGTGATTCATTTAAGAACGGTGGCAAGAAAATTAGTTAGTTTGGTGCAACATCGACTTGTCTCACTTAGCGACAGAAATGTTGGGCTCGATTGCCCAGGACTCCCTGTATTTTAGTACTTAATGGGTGTAGGTCTTCACAATTTAAAGATTGATACGGTATTATACTATATTAGCTTAGACTATAATATACAGCCTAGAGAAGGCAGGGGTGGGATTGAAAAATTTTAGCAACTGGTTCTCTGCCCAGTTGTGGGCATGGCCATGGGGGCGTGGCCTACTTGGCCTCCTACACCATGCAGGGGGGGCATTTTCACCCTCCCCAGGCTCTGGAGGCTTTCCTTGAGCCTCCGGGAGGGCAAAAACAGCCTCTCCTGGGTTCCAAAGGCTCTCCAAAGGCCAGAAACAGGCCCGTTTTTGGATTTCCAGAACTTCTGGGAGGCCTGTTTTTCGCCTTCCCAGAGCCTCCGCACAGGCCCTGCACTTATCTGTCATCCAAAACCGGCTGCATGGAGACTCCTGGGAGGGGCGTGGTAGGATGTGCGGGGCCAGCCAGTCCTTGCAACTACCGGTTCGGCAAACCAGATTTGGTCCAAACCGGGTGAATCCCACTCCTGCTAGAAGGTGAAGTTGCATTTCATGGGTTGAATTTAAACTGCAAAATTAGCTCCCACGCGAATGCGATTTGTAGGAAATATCTCCCACCCAACCTTCCCTCCAAAAAGTAGTCTGCTCATTTTTCTGAAGCCCCCTTACAAGGTGACACCCCCCCCCATGTTCATCTGGTTTTCTGGTTCTTCAGGCCTGCCCCGACGTCTGAGGTCCACCAGCCTCATGTGGAAAGGAACCACCCAAGAAGCTTTAGCTCTTCTCCAAGATGATATCTTGGTGGCCGATCCAGGAACCCGGTGAGTGAAAGACCCAAGTTGACCTTGTTCACTTAGTTAGGTTGTGTTACTCGGGGTTGCGGCGGGTTTCGAACCTGTGTCTGAGTTTTCCTCAGACACTCTATGCAGAACGTAGAATCCTAGGGTTGGAAGGGGTCCTTGGAAGTCTTCTAGTCCAACCCCCTGCTCAGGCAGGAGACCCCCATAATGTCACTCCATAAAGCATTCCTGGCCTGCTCTCGATTTGCCATAGGCAGGAGGGGGAGGGGAAACTGACGGAGCAACACGGCAGCAACCAGAAGCACATTCCATGCATACCTTTCTCAAGGCTGCAGCCTAGGTTACCAGAGCCAGCTGGAGAGGCGTGTTATCTACAGCCCGCAAAAGTGCTCTGCTGGAGAATGTGATTTATGACACACCTTGGGAGAAGTGGGGGGGAAACAGGGTCATAGTTGGGACATAAATTACGTGGGGCAGAGCTGACTCCACTTGGGTATGTGCCGACATGTTGCTCCTAATAAATAACATTTCAGACAAGTGGCTAGGCAAGTCCAGCTAGGCTTTCAGGCCTTAAGGTGGAACTAGAACTCACGGTTTCCCGGTAATCCTCTCTGTTTTTCTTCTGCAGGTGCCATTATAGTAACTTGGCGTTCTCCTTATTGGCTTATGTATTAGCTGAGCAGGTGGCCAAGAGTGAGTACCAGAACTGGGTCTGTGAGAACATCCTTGACCGCCTTGGGATGGAAGACACAGGTTTTGATATCACGCCCAACATCCGTTCCAGAATGACCGTTGGAGTCTACGGCAGCGGAGAAGTGGCTCCTCTCTATGATCTGGGCTGGTATAGACCTTCTGGCCAGATGTTTTCCACGGCGGCTGACTTGGCCAAGTTAGCCATGGTCTTCTTGGGCACCTATCACCGGCGTCTTCTGGAGCCTGAGACTCTGAAGGTCATGTTGACTCCGCTCTTGAAGTGCTCCAGGGACTACTTTGCCAACAAGACGGGCACCCCTTGGGAGATTAACGAGCAGATGGGTTATGACCTCCTCCGGAAGGATGGAGACATAGATGGCTTCTCGGCCACCTTCTCCCTGGTCCCCAAACTCCGCCTGAGCTTCATCATCTTGATGGCTGGTCCACGCCCCCAAGGAGGAGACATCGTAACCCAGATCTACGATTACCTGATTCCTTCCCTGGAATCCGCTTTTCGGGAAGTCGAGAAGAAGCTGAAGACTCCACCGAGTCCTGCTCCCTACGTGGGCTACTATACCTTCTCCAACCTGACCTTCTATGAGATCAAGGTGGGGCCCAGAGGAGAGCTGCTGATGCAGCAATTCGGGCCTCACATCGAGAAGGTCATCCCTGAAAAGTACCGGACCATTAAACTCCACCATCTTGAAGATCGCACCTTCCAAGTGGTCTTTGAGGAGGAATTTCCGTGCATCCTGAAGTTAGGGCCTGCCTCAATTTCCCTTGAGGCCCAAGATGGGCAGCTTTTCAACTTCTACCCGTTTGATCCCAAGGGACTCTCTCCTGGTTTTGATGTCCCAGGGTTGAACACCTACAACATCCTCCGTCTTCGAAGGAGACCTGTCTTCTCCTAACAGAACTATCACTTCTCCCGCACAGGAGACCATCCTCCAACCAGGAGGCTGAGAAGAGAAGACAACCAGCACCCCAGAATTAGCTGAAGATTTTTCTCCTTTTCCGTGAAAAACAATGGCACCCGGTCGAAAAAAAAGTCCTTCGCTCCATCCATCGTTGTCCACTTCTAGGTGCCACCATGAGATAGGCCCCAGTTGAGTCTCAAGATCTCCAGAAGGAGTCAAATTGGTTGTTGGAGCTGAAGTTCTTCGCAGGAGTAGGCGTTGGGTCAGAAGATCCAAGTTGGAGAAAGAAATTTTTAAAAATGAAAGAGAAGCAAAGGGAGAAATAAAGGTGACATCCTCATCTTAAGACACTTACATTGTGGAGAAGACTTCATATTCCTGTGAAGCTGGAGGAGATGGACTTCCACGAAGGCCCATAACTAACCAGACCACCATGGAGGTGGTGGCCTCTTCTTTATAGAAGGTGTTCAGTAAAAGTTGGATGAGCACCAGGATCCTGTAGAAATGGGTTCCTGTATTGAGCAAGGGGTGGACTAGATGCTCTTCAAGGTATCTTCCAAACTTCTCATTCTACGATTTTATGACATTATAAGAAAGTAGATTTTGGTTGGACATCACGAAGAATGTTATAACTGAAAAAGTTCTCCAAATGAAACATCTGAGATGGTGGAGTCACCTTCTTGGGAGGACAAAGTTCGGCAGGGGGTAGAGTCCTGCAGTGGTCAGGAGTTGGACTGGATGATCTCTAAAGTCCCTTCCAATCCTTCATCAGGCTAGAAACCAGGAGATGGGGAGTTCTAGTCCCACCTTAATAATGAAAGCCGGCTGGGTGACTTTGGACCAAAGACCAGGAGCCAAGGAGTTCTAATCCTACCTTAGGCATAAAAGTCAGCTGGGTGACTTTGGGCCAATCACCAGGAGACAGGGAGTTCTAGTCCTTCCTTAGACATGAAAGCGAGCTGGGAGATTTTGAGACAATCACCAGGAGATAGGGAGTTCTAGTCCTGCCTTAGGCATGAAACTCCACTGGGTGAAAATGAAAGCCAGCTGGGTGACTTTGGAGCCAAACACCAGGAGACAGGGAGTTCTAGTCCCACTTTAATAACGAAAGCCAGCTGGGTGACTTTGGAGCCAATCACCAGGTGACTGGGAGTTCAAGTCCTGCCTTAGGCATGAAACTCCACTGGGTGACTTTCACTGGGTGACTGGGGAATTCTAGTCCCACCTTCATAACGAAAGCCAGCTGGGTACCTTTGAGCCAATCCCCAGGAGACTGTGAATTCTAGTCCTACCTTAGGCACGAAAGCTGGGTGGGTGGCTCTGGGCCAGCCCCTCTCTCCCAGCCCACCCCCCACAGCGTTGTTGTGAGAAAAATAGGAAGAGGGAAGGAGTTTTCATTATGTTCGCCGCCTTGAGTGATTCCTAAACATTCTTGGCGGTTATAAATATGTATTAAAAAAAGAGAGAGAGAGAAATAGCCGGCCGGCGCCCTGCAGCTCCAATCTCCGTGAAAGACACGTGTGACGCAGACCACGGGACCACGAAGCAGTGACCTGAATTTTGATGTTTTTTTATCTCTGGGATGGACGAATGAAAATCGTGGCCCGGCAGTCGTGAGCTTGGGGGAGAGATTAAAAATGGAGCCATCATCTGATGGGCGCTGAGCTCCAAATTACAGGATTATAGGGAGGGAGGGGCAAAAAGCAAGGCCTCGGATTAAGAGTCCACACCCTGCCAGAGAAAGATTTGAGGTTAATAAAACACACGCATGTTTTTTTTTCCCCCGAAATGCCCATGCTGTAGACAGAGACATCATTCAATCTGTCTGCCTCTTGTCCTAAGGATATTCCTCCCTTCCCAGCATCATCCTGAAATCTCGGTTGGTAAATTCCCTTCCTTTGAATTGCTAAGTCGAACTGATTTTTAAGCAGCTTTTAAAAAGAAGAAGGAAAAAAAAAAGGGAATTAAACGCCGGAAAGGATAGACACCACGACAAACGAAAAGGCACATCAAAGAACAAAAGAATAAATAAAATAATAATAAAAACAAAAATAAAATAAAATAAAATAAAATAAAATAAAATAAAATAAAATAAAATAAAATAAAATAAAGTAAAATTAAATTAAATTAAATTATTAAATTAAATTAAATTAAATTAAATTAAATTAAATTAAATTAAATTAAATTAAAAACAATGCAATGCAATGCAATGCAATGCAATGCAATGCAATGCAATACAATACAATACAATACAATACAATACAATACAATACAATACAATAAAAATGATTATTACAGGTATACTGATCCCATCCTGAGCAGAGGAGGTTGGACTAGATGGTCTCGAGGTTCCCTTTCAAACATTATTCAGTGGTGATAGTGGCGAGAGCAGCTTCTGAAAAACCTGGTGTCGTGAATTAAGCTATTGTTTTCTCCTGGTCTCTTTTTTTTTTTCCCCCTGTTCATTATTTTTCACCTGAGCTGAATGTTGCCCTGAAATACTTCTAATAAATAAACATAAAAAATTAATAATAGTCTGGAGAATTCTTATGTCATCAAAATTAGAATGGAGAGAAGGAGAGAAGGGGGGAGAGAAAGAGAAAGAGAACGAGGGAGAGGGAGAAAATGAGTGAGAGAGAGAGAGAAAGAGAGAAAGAGAGAAAGAGAAAGAGGGGGAGAGAGAATGAGAGGGAGAGAGAGAAAGAGAGAACAAGGGAGAGAGAGAATGAGGGGGAGAGAGAAAGAAAGAGAGAGAGAGAAAGAGGGGGGAGAATGAGAGAATGAGAGGGAGAGAGAATGAAAGAGAGAGAGAGAAAGAAAGAGAATGAGGGAGAGAGAGAACAAGGGGGAGAGAGAAAGAAAGAGAGAGAATGAGAGGGGGAGAGAGAAAGAGAGAAAAAGAAAGCAAGAGAGAAAGAGAGAGAGAAGTTTGTAGCTGTTGAGCCAATGGTTCTTAGTCTTTTAAGAATTTTAAACTTAAAACTTAAGAATTTAAAGATAGGTGGACTTCAACTCCCAGAATTCCCCGGCCATCTTCTCCACCCATCTTCAAGTTGCCTAGGGTGTATTAGACCCATAGGGAACAACTATCATACAAGCATCCTGCTTAATTTATACACCAGGATTTATTTATATCATAATTTTTTTTTAAAAAAAAAAAATCCAAGTTTGGGAAAAATAGAATCAAGGACAGACGTTTCCCACGGCTTGATTTTAACCCTTTGTGCGACTTTCCCAAGAATTAATCCCTGAGCTGCCCAACTGGCAAGGAATGGCTGGTTTCCATGGAAACCGAAGCAGGCCGGGGTTGTGTGTGAATGCAAAGCTTCTGCCTTGTTTGCAAACAAGGGAAAGATTTGGGTGGGCTTTAAACCGCCTCCCTCCCCCCATGGGAGAATCCAAGCCCCCAACGAATGCATTTTATTTTCGGGCACATCTGAAGGATGTTTGCATTTCCCCCCCTGCCCGCCTCTCCGCCACAATTTATTTTTATTTTATTTTATTTATTTATTGGTCAGACACGTATAAGATTACAGAAACAAGTGTAAACATAATTATAAATACACGAAAAGGATACGAATAAATGGGGGACAGTAGGACAGGGACGGTAGGCACGCTGGTGCGCTTATGCCCAAACCCCTTACAGACCTCTTAGGAATGGGGTGAGGTCAACAGTAGACAGTTTAAGTTTAAGTTAAAGTTTTGGGATGAGACCACAGAGTCAGGTAGTACATTCCAGGCATTGACCACTCTGTTGCTGAAGTCGTATTTTCTGCAATCGAGTTTGGAACGGTTTGCCATGAGTTTGTATCTATTGTGTGCTCGTCTATTGTTGTGGTTGAAGCTGGAGTAGTCGTTGACAGGTAGGACATTGCAGCAGATAATTTTGTGTACTACGCTTAGGTCAGACCGAAGGCGGCATAGTTCTAAGTTGTCTAAGCCCCAAAATTTCAAGCATGGTGGCATAAGGTATTTTTTTTTGCGAGCAGAGGAGTGGAGGACTCTTCTCGTGAAATATCTCTGGACTCACTCAGTTGTACCGTGTTTCCCCGAAAATAAGCCCTCCCCTGAAAATAAGCCCTCCCTGAAAATATTTAAACGCTTGTATAGCCAGTCCCTGCCATTTCCTCTGGTTAGGGTTAGGGAGACCGAGCTGGAAATCAGGTAAGATGGCAAGGGGAGCACCGTCTTGCTCCACGCGCCCCAAAATAATAAGACCTCCCCAAAAATTAGGCCAAGCGCTTATTTCAGGGTTCAAAAAAAATATAAAACAGGGTCTTATTTTTGGGGGAAACACGGTATTAATGTCCGATATGCAGTGCGGGTTCCAGGCAGACGAACTGTATTCGAGAATTGGTCTGGCAAAGGTTTTGTATGCCCTAGTTTTCAGTACAATATTACCGGAGAAGAAGCTTCGCAAGATTAGATTCACAATCTCCCTTCCTTCCTTTCTTTTCTCTTTCATCCTGCCTCGGTTTCTCTTTTGATGGCCAGTTAGAAACGGCCTTCGGGCTGCCAACCTCCCCCCCCAAGCCATTTAATCATTAAATCCAAAACAGGCGATCGGTTATTATCCCCTTGATCCCGAGAAATCCAGCTAGAGTCCATCCTCCGGATGGATGCGGGGGGGGGGGAAGGGGATTGATTGGCAAAATCAAGTTGATTTGGAGATTGGGCAGAATGGGCTCCCAAATTTTTCCTGCAATTAATACGGGAGGGAGGGTCCTTGCACAATTGGGAAAAGAATTTCCGTGGCTAGGTGAGGCTGGTTATAGTAGAGTGAGAGGCACCTGTGGATGTTTTTATGCTTTTCATGTTTTATTTTAGGCTGCCCGTGAGGCAGGTGAGCGGTTCTTCAATATGATGAGAAAGAAAGAAAGAAAGAAAGAAAGAAAGAAAGAAAGAAAGAAAGAAAGGGAAGGAAAGGAAAGGAAAGGAAAGAAGGAAGGAAGGAAGGAAGGAAGGAAGGAAGGAAGGAAGGAAGGAAGGAAGGAAGGAAGGAAGGAAGAGGGAGGGAGAGAGAGAGGAAGGGAGGAAAAGGGAAGAAGGGGGAAGGGAGAGGAGGAGGAGGAGGAGGAAGAAGAGGCGGAGGGGAGGGGGAGAAAGGAGAAGAAGAAGAGGGGGAGAAGGAGAAGGAGGAGTGAAGGAGGAGGAGGAAGATGAGGGGAGGAGGGGAGGGGGAGAAAGGAGAAGAAGAAGAGGGGGAGAAGGAGAAGGAGGAGTGAAGGAGGAGGAGGAAGATGAGGGGTAGGAAGAGAAGAAAGAGGAGGAGAACTCGGAGAAGGAGAAGAAGAAGAAGAAGAGGAAGAAGAAGAAGAGGAGGAGGAGGAATAAGAATAAGAATGAGAATCAGGAGGGGGAAAAAAACCTGCATTTCTGGGAAACAAAATCGGCTTCTGACTGTTTGGCCTTTGAGAACAATTCTTGGCCTCCATCGCAGCCACGTTTTATCTTTAGAAAATACGATCTGGTTCCCTATTACCGAAAGTCAATATTTGCGTCCCTGAGGATCAATTCCTCTTTTTGGCAGGGAGAGAGAGAGAGAGGGAGTTGCGTCACTAGGATTGCGCGTCTGGCTGAAAACACGAAACAATAAAGATTTAAACACAATTTACAATCGGTCCGAAGTGTCAGGCACACCTTTAAACAGGTGTGTTCCAGGTCAAAAATTAATCTCCCGCAATCTAGATATATATTTTTTTCTCTCTCTCCCTGGCTAGATAGATTACCAAGATCTGAAAGTTTCAAATTGTTTGTTTTTTTTAATTGTTTCCCTGGTAAAAGTCTTGTTCGTGCAGATTCTAAAATGATTATCATTTTGGGAAAGCCTCAGAGCATTCAAACATTGTGCCTGAAAACGTGTTGTGGATTTTATTGTGTAACCATGGAAAAAAACAACCACGGGAATTGCTGATTTATGATTTTTTATGATTTAGATAGCCCAGATTATAGAGAGAAAAGGAGTAGCTTTAGAGGTTAAAATAAGTTTGAATTTATAATTGCTGTGAAGTATATCAGAAGCCAATTCTTCACATCTATTGTCTTTCTTCCCTCCCCACCCCTTTGGCAAATAATTTTATGGGTAAATACAAAATAACACAAAAGGGGGGAAATTGGGAAGTGTACAATGGAGGGAATTGTAAAGTGATAAGAAAAATAATAATCCTGAAACAAATAGGTAGATAAAGAATAACATTTTCCAGTACAGATACAAAATATAGCAATCTTCTGTTTTAAATTAATATTTTAAATTAAGTAAATATATTAAAAACCATGCACAGAGAGAGAGAGAGAGAGAAAGGAGAGAGAGATAAAGAGATATTGAGATAAAGAGAGAGAGAGAGATAAGGAGAGAGAGATAAAGAGAGATTGAGATAAAGAGAGAGAGAGAGATAAGGAGAGAGAGATAAAGAGAGAGAGAGAGAGAGAGAAAGTCTGATAGCGAGAGACAGATAAACGAGAGAGAGAGAGAGAGAAAGAGAGAAAGAGAAAGACACAGAGAGATAAAGACAGATAAAGAGGGACAGATAAAGAGAGAGAGATAAAGATAGATTGAGAGAAAGAGAGAAAGAGAGACAGATAGATAAATAGGGAGAGAGAGAGATCGAGAGAAAGAGAGAGAAAGACAGATAAAGAGAGAGAGACAGATAAAAGAGAGAGACAGATAGAGAGAAATAGAGAAAGACAGAGAAAGATAAAGACAGATAAAAAAGAGATAAAAAGAGAGCAAGATAAAGAGAGAGAGATATAAAAGAGAGAGAGAGAGACAGACAGACAGATAAAAGAGAGAGAGAAAGAGAGAGAAAGAAAGAAATATTTTTTCCAAAGAAATTTCTTGATCTTTGTGTAAAGTAATATAACACTTTCGTCATATCCACATCATCTGTTATTCCAATATGCCCTTCTTGTAAAATTATCATTTTCTTTTCTTCTTCTTCGTTCTGCAGCTCGGATGTCAATCACCTCCCCACTTTATTTGCAGATTCAACCTTTCTTGGTTCGGCATAATTCATCTTTATTTTCCAGGAATCATCATGACCTCAGCCAATATGTAGCTGGCATTTTCCTGTCTGGCCCCCAATTTAATCCGCTTTTTTTTTATCGGTTTATGTTTATAAGCATTTATAAGAATGAATTGCTTGATGTTTCCAAAACGGAAAAGCGGAATTGTGCTGAATAACCAGCTTGAGGCAATTTCTCGCACACATAACTTAGGAACGGCTTTTAAGAGTGAAATAAAACAGTGATGACAGTCTTCTGGATCAGACATTGAGTTTTAGATCCACACTTTGCTGTCCCGGAGAAGGAGAAGGAGAAGGAGAAGGAGAAGGAAGAAGGAAGAAGGAAAGAAGTGAGAAGGAGAAGGAGAAAGGGAGGAGAAGGGAAAGGAGAAAGGAGAAAGAAGAAGGAAAAGGAAAGAAGAAGTGGTGGTGGAGAAGGAGCAGGAGAAGGAAGAAGGAAAGAAGAGAGGAGGAGGAGGAAAAGGAAGAAGGAAGAAGAAAAGAAGTGCGAAGGAGAAGAAGGAAGGGAGGAGAAGGGAAAGAAGAAAGGAGAAAGAAGAAAGAAGAAGGAAAAGGAAAGAAGAAGTGGTGATGGAGAAGGAGCGGGAGAAAGAAGAAGGAAAGAAGAGAGGAGGAGAAGGAGGATGCAGAGAAAGAGGAGGAGAAAGAGAAAAAGGACGGAAAGAACAGGGGAGGGGAGGAGAAGGAAAGAAAGAGAAGGTGACGGAGAAGGAAGAAGGAAAGAAGGGAGAAGGAGAAGGAGGAAGGGAAGAGAAGGGAAAGGAGAAAGAACTGGGAAAGGGAAAGAAGAAGTGGTGATGGAGAAGGAGAAGGAGAAGGAAGAAAGAAAGAAAGAGGGGGAAGGGGATGAGGAGGAGGAAAGAAGAAGGAAGAGGAGCAGAAGGAGAAGGAGAAAGAGAAGGAGGACTGTGGGGTCCCTGGTGCTTTCTGAGCTTGGTTATTTACTTGCAGACATTTAATAACCCAACTAGGCAACATCATCAGTGCTAGAAGGGAGCAGGGGTTGCTGCCTGCAAGCAAAGCTACTTGTATATAAACAGAACGCCAACCCCACTCCCTGCCAGCACTGATGATGTTCCCTAAGTGGGTCGTGAAACGTCCACAAGAAAACAGCCAAGCTCAGAGAGCGCCGAGGACCCCCCACCCCAAACCCGTAACCTCATTCTCAAGGTCAGTTTTGGGACCTGGCTCAAGGTCTTCCCCCCTGACCCTTCCCTTCATCTGAACTCGCATGTGTGAAGCCCTTTATGCTCCTTCACACCAGGGTTAGCTGGAGGTAAATCTATTTATTTTATTTATTTATTAATTAAATTTCTATACCGCCCTTCTCCAAATAGGACTCAGGGCGGTGCACAGCCTAAGTAAAAACAGAGCATACAAAATTTAAAAAACAGTATTAAAATAATTAAATGTTTTGGCCGTAAATTAAAATCTAGGAAGCAAACCAGTAGTGGGTTTCAAATCATTTAACAACCGGTTCTCTGCCTTAATTCTTTCTTCCAACAATCAGTTCATCAAACTGCTCAGAAAGTTAACAACCGGTTCGCCCGAAGTGGTGCGAACCGGCTGAATCCCCACCCCTGAAGGAAACCTAGCAAGCCACCTCCAATTCTGAAGACATCCTTTTCATTTTATTTTTTAATTTAACGTCCCGTCCCGTTCCCATCAAGTTTAATTCAACAGGTGTCGCCAGCGAGATCTCTCCTCGGTGGATGTCCTTTCCCTGGGGAGTGGGAGGGGGGTGGGTGGGGGCCATCGCCCCACACTTCAACCGCGTCCCTCAGTTCTGAAGGACGGCCATAAAAATGACGTCTAACATTGCTCAACGCCGCACCCCAGATTGTTTGCGGTTCGGACTTGTTTCTGTTTTACAACCACCGTCCTAACCGGTGCCATGAGATCCTAGTTATTCAGTAACCCAGGATTCTCTTTTTAAAAGCACCATTTTCTCGCCGTCAAAGTCAAAGGTCTCGCTTGTCTTCCCCGGGCTAAGGAAGAGCCAGACTCACCGTTCCGCCATGAAGTCTTCTTGGATGTTGATTCTTGCTTTGTGCCTCCTGCCGGTCCTCGCCGAAGGCATCACCGTCCAGGTAATATTTACGGTGTGTAGTAGTTGAGGATTGCTCTTTGGGTTAGGAGAGCGAGAAGCTGGGATTTGCTCAATGCTGAGTTAGATGTCCAAAGGATGGACCTCTGTCGTCCAGGGTCTCTCTGGAGAACTTCAATCTTTCTTTCTTTCTTTCTTTCTTTCTTTCTTTCTTTCTTTCTTTCTTTCTTTCTTTCTTTCTTTCTTTCTTTCTTCTTTTCTTTCTTTCTTTCTTTCTTTCTTTCTTTCTTTCTTTCTTTCTTTCTTTCTTTCTTTCTTTCTTTCTTTCTTTCCTTTCCCCCCCCCCGCCTTGGCAAATAATTTTTAAAATAATTCTTTTAATAATTTTAAATTTTGTATTGGCATGTGTTTTAGTTCTGGCGGTGCACCGCCCTGAGTCCACTAGGAGAAGGGCGGTATACAAATTGAATAAATTAAATAAAAATAAATAAAAATAAATTTGATTGGTAAATACAAAATAACACAAAGGGCCGGGGGGGGGGGGAAACATGGGAAGTGTAAAAATGGAGGGAAATGTAAAAGGTGGTAAGAAAAAAAAAAATATGTAGAAAAAGAGTAACCAGTGCAGCTACAAAATAGAGCAATCTTCTATTTTAAATTAAGTAAATATATTTTAAAAACATGCAAAGAGAGAGAGAGAGAAAGAGAGAGAAAGAGATAACCCTGTTATTCTGTTATTTTGCTATTCTTTTTCCTTCCTTCCTTCCTTCCTTCCTTCCTTCCTTCCTTCCTCCCTCCCTCCCTCCTTCTTTCCTTCCTTCCTCCCTCCCTCCTTCCTTCCTTCCTTCCGTCCTTCCTTCCCTCCCTCCCTCTTCACTTCCTTCCTTCCTATCCATCCCTTCCTTCCTTCCTTCCCATCCATCACATCTTTCCTTCCTTCCTTCCCAGCCCTTCCTTCCTTCCTTCCTTCCTTCCTTCCTTCCTTCCTTCCTTCCTTCCTTCCTTCCTTCCTTCCTTCCTTCTCCATCACTGGAGGTTTTTCAGAAGAGATTGGACAGCCCTTTTTCTGAAATGGCACATAGAGTTTTTCTGCCTGAGCAGGGGGTTGGACTAGAAGACCTCCAAGGTCCCTTCCGACTCTGCTATTCCCTCATTCGAATCCCAAATCAATTAAAATCACCTCCAGAAGTTTTGGGTGCTCCATTTCTGGAGCTTTTGGAGAAGCGAGAAATATGCTTTTTTTTTTTCGTCTGTCCATCCTGCCCAGGTCCAAAATATGTCCTTCTCTTGGGATTCGGTCAAAGCCTTGAAGAAGGTTCTGGATGCTGCACCCCAAAACCCCCGTTTCCGAAGCAGGGGACCGGAGCCTGCGTGCTTACACCCCGAACTTCCCAGTGAATTCGCGCCTCTCTGCTCCACGCCGAAAGCTGCTGCTGTATTTCGAACCCTCGGTAGGTAAAACTGACTGAGTTAAACCTCAAAGGAGCTTCATTGGAATCCTTGGGTTACGACCACATTCGAGGCCCCCCCCATGTACGTCGCTAAGCGAAACATCTGTTAAGTGAGTTTTGCCACCGTTGTTAAGCAAATCGCTGCCATTGTTAAATGAGTACTGGACAGGCTAACCGTTCCTTTAGGGAGTGACAACGGCACTGAAAAAACGTGACTGTTTCACACTTACGATCGTTGCAGCCTCCCCAGGGGCGGGTGATTAAAATCCAGATGTTTTCGGCCAGCGGCTCACATTGATGACGGTCGCAACATTCCCCTTTTGCGACCTTCGGGCGAGCAAACCCAACGTAGGAGCCAGATTCGCTTAACCACCGGGGTGAGCGATTCGCGAACTGCCGCGGCGGTAAGAAACGTCGTAAAACCGGGAGCAAAATTCACTTAGCGCACGTCTCGCTTAGCAGCTGGAAATTTGGGGCTCAGTTGTGGGTCGTAAGTCGGCGACGGCTCGAATTTTATGCCCCAAAACGGAAGGACGTTTTGATTCCCACAGCGGAGGAACGACTACCTATATACAGCAGCGGCCAAAATTGTGGAAAACCTTTCGGGAAAAGTGTAATTTTCTAAAAGTAGCTAATCACACCACTTTTTTGGGGGGGGAGTAGTACCATAAAATTATATATCCATGGAAAGATAATTTAATGAAGAATGTAACGCCATAACTTTAATGAAGGATTTGCGATTAGAATAGCCGTCACCGTATAAAGAAGAAAAGTGAAACACGTAGAAAAAAAAACGAGATATGCAAAAACGATCCCCATGTCGGTTAACCCTTCGTTGGGTAACTTTTAGCATGAATGACGGCCTTACAACGTCTTATTTATTTATTTATTTATTTATTTATTTATTTATTTATTTATTTATTTATTTATTTATTTCCCACGGAATGAACCAAGCATTTGAGTTCTGCAGCTGTTATCATGTCAAACCAAGATGGAATGATGGCTTCTATTAACTGGGTTTTATTGCTGGGTCGCTTCTGACTAACCAGTTTCTTGAGTCGGAAAATCCATAGATTTTCAATTGGGTTAAGGTCTAGGCTATTCCCAGGCAGTGGAATAGGATGATCTTGAAACTCCCCAAAAAATAGTGGTGTTATTACCCACCAAACCTCAAAAATACAACTTTCTCCAAAAGGTTTCCACCATTTTGGCCACTACCGTAACACGGCTGTTAAGTGAATTTGGCTTTGCTCGCCACGGCGGTCGTACATCGAGGACTCCTCATCTCGTGAGGTGTGAGCCTGGCGATGGGCATTTAGCCATACCTGGTTCATGGCTCCGAAAGTTGCGTAAACCCCCCCGCCCTCCCCCCCCGAGAGTTGTGTTATTTTGTCGTTTGTACGTCACAACGGAAAAATTCTTCAGCGATTCGTCCATCCGGATTGTGAATTCTCCAACATTTAAGTCAGGACCTCAGTTTCAGGGGGGGGTGTTTGCAAGTCCTGTTCCCCCCCCCGAAAGAATCCTCACCTAAATCATTGAATGGACAGTTTGCATGGGAGCCGGGAGGTCATCTAGCTCATCCTTGACCCCCTCCCCGGGGCAGAAATTTGCAACTGTTTTTATCCCGTTCAGCTTCTGTTGAAATTTGGTCGCTGTTCCTCCAGGCATCGTTGAATATCCTTCTTGGGAAGATTTTTCCGATGACCAACTGACACCGACTTCCTGGTTGTTTTAACCCTTCCAATCCCCTAGTCCTCATGAAGTACCTGAAGAACATCACAGGATACTTCCAGAGGACTCTGAGGCTTCTCCGCCGATCACTTTGGAAATTCAGAGTCTCGAAGTGGCTAAAGAGAAAATTATTAAGCTGGTTTCTCCCCGCCACCTTTTTTCTGTTCCAATGAGTGTGTCTACCCTGCCTGGCTGTTGTTTCTTCTCTAGAACTTTTTTTTAAAAAATGGAAAAACTCCCTTGGGATTTAAACAAATAAGCCGGAGAGAGGCGAATGCTTCTTCTTTTGAACTACTTTTGTTATAGTTTTTTTTTTTTAAATTACTTTGTGTGAAACCCTCAGTTCTCTCTGAGCTTAGTTGTTTTCTTGAAGACGTTTCATGATCCAGCAAGGGAATATTATCAGTGCAAGGAGGGAGTGTGGGTTTGTTTGATCTCCGTTTATATAAAAGTGGTTTGGCTGTCACGGTTGGGGAGAGTACACTTGGCAGATCCTCAATTGGGCTGTTGTTTACTCACACAAACATTGTCAGGACAGGCCACT
>NW_027256898.1:1594161-1646661 GCF_029215685.1 Pituophis catenifer annectens | reverse complement strand
TACGAAGATCTTGTAAACATCATCTTTTTAAGGATTAGAAAGGGTTATGTTTAAAAGATATGCTTTTGGCCACCCCATCACAGGGTAACTTGAGATGACAATATAATCTACAGGCTGGGTTCGCGGAATGCCGCGATGGTCGTAAGTGCGAGGATCGGTTCGTAGGACACCTCAACAAACGAGGTGCATGGTTTAGAAAGCGCCTCTGGTTGAGTTGGCGCGCCTCCAGCACAGTCTTTTTACAAATGCACATGGATTATTGTTAATTTTTTTGTATTTTAATCCAACACCCTGTAGGCAGTCCTTTAATCAAGTCAGCGTTGGATTTGCAGATTCGGTCTGCCTTGCGAAGTAATTTTTTTTTTTTTTAACGCTTCTCTCTTCTCTTTTCAGCTTCTAGGCATTCTCCTCACCCTCTCCTTCAGTTGTAAGTACTCACAACCTCCTCATGTTTGCAGTTTTAATCTCTGTCCCCAGGATGGTTGCATATATATATAATATATTTAGATTTCCAATCATATGCAACGACAATGAAGCACTGATGGCATTATGTAGTTGGGTCATAAAACGTCTGTGAGGAAACTGCCAAGCTAAGAGAGAGCACTAAGGATCCCATAGTCCTCCTCCTCCTCCTCCTCCTCCTCCTCCTCCTCCTCCTCCTCCTCCTCCTCCTCCTCCTCCTCCTCCTCCTCCTCCTCTTTGCAAATCCACACCCTTCTAGTACTGATAATGTTACTGACTTCGGTCATGAATTAGCTCCAAGCTCAGAGAACATCCTACAGTCCTCTTCCTCCCCCACTTCCTCTTCCTCCTCCTCTTCTTCCTCCTTCTCCCCTTCTCCTTCTCCTCCAAACCCCTCTCCCTTGTAGCACTGATAATGTTACCCTAGTTGGGTCATGAAATGTCTCCAAGAAAACCAGCAGGCTCAGAGAGCACCAAGGACCCCCACAGTCCTCCTCTCCTCCTCTTCCTCTTCCTCCTCCTCCTCCTCCTCCCCCACCCTCAGGTAGGGGCTCATCATGGGCCGTCTGGGCCAGATGGGATTCAGAAAGACAACCCTGCCCAGCACGGCAATTCACAAAACAATGAAGGCAGGGGTGGCAAAATTGAGGGGCCGCACTCGGTTTGTCGCAGCTTGCGCTCCCCAATAAGAAGAAGCAAATTTATTCTTTGACATTTTAATTGAAGGGAAACGAACGCAAACCCGTTCCGGATTCGCGTATTTTTATTCGATTGATTGGACTGAGTCAACTGCTATGCCTAGATTTATGTACAGGGATACCGTTTGCAAAAAGAGCTCCATTCTTCCGTTTGAAACGTGGCGATTTGGACTCCCATGGGATCCCTTCGTGGGCTCCCGTCTCTGGAATTGGGGACAGGGAGCAGGGTGGTCCCTCTGCTTTTGGGGTCCCGGGTCTTGACACCCCACAAAGTGCCCCCGTTACGGCACACGGGTGCTGCCTTTTTTAACAACACCTCCCTTAAGGCCTGGAGCTACTGCATGTTTGCAACACAATTTAGTCTCAACAGCCCTGTGATGGTGTCTGTTTTTTCCCCAGGTGCTGAAGACACGAAAAATCCTACAAATGGTTAGTAATTTTCCTCTTTCTCTCTCAAGGCTTTGGGTTGGCACAGAGGTCTTGGATCTCCTGCTTGAGTAGGAGGTTGGATTAGAAGACCTCCAAGGCCCCTTCCAGCTCTATTCTGATTGATTGATTGATTGATTGATTGATTGATTGATTGATTGATTGATTGAAATGTCCTAGGGTCTCCTGCTTTTGCATGGGGTTGGACTAGAAGACCTCCAAGGCCCCTTCCAGCTCTATTCTGATTGACTGGTAAAAATAGAATCAGATATCTCCAAACAAAGATTTTGTGGTCCTTCTAGAAGATGATTTGATGGGTAGCAGTGGCCAGAGAAGATCCTTCCCTTGATGTGTGAGAGGTCTTCCTTGGCATTGTCTAAATAAGGTGGACCTATGGAAGTGTCCTCAGACTCATTGAGGCCAGGTATCTGTGATAGGTTTGTGGACTTACCTCTTCTCTTCAGGACCTACCCACCAGGTACCAATAAGACCCAAGGACAACTTCCCTGCCCCAAAGACTCCACACCCTGAACCGGAAGGGACAACCGAGAGCTTCAAAGGAGGTAAAGATGGAAACCATTAAATTTTGGGAGTTGGCTTGATGGAAAACACTCGGTGTAAGATACGACCTTCTGTTGGACACCAGAATCATCCTTGGTGTCTTCTGTCATATCAGTTGGGTCTAGCTATGGAAATGGAAGTGTCCCAAGCCAGTTTGAAGAATATCTATGAGAGGGTCTACTTTTAGCTCCCCAACTTGACTTGCCTCTTTTCTTCAGGACCTACCCCCCAGGTACCAGTCAGACCCAAGACAACTCTTCCCAAATTGAAGACTCCCCCACCCTGAACCGGAAGAAACGACGGAAAGCTTCAATGGAGGTAATGATGGAATCAGAAATATTCAATCAAAGATTTTGTGGCCTAACCTTGACCCTAATCCCAACCCAAACCCCAATCCCAATCCCAGCCCCAACCCCGACCCCAACCCCAACCCCAACCCTAACCCTAGGTGTCTTCTGTCATATTTGTTTGACCTAACTGTGCTGATGGAAGTATCTACAGAAGGTTGAAGTGAGGCATCTGTGAAACAGGTCCACCCTGAAACTCCTATTTTCTGACTTGTGTCCTCACTTCAGGCCCAACACCCCAGGTGCCAGTCAGACCCAAGCCAACTTTCCTCTCAACCCAAGACCCCACACCGCGAACCAGAAGAGACAACGGAGAACTTCAAAGGAGGTAAAGACAAAATCAAAAACGTTGTGGACCTCTTCAATGTGGAGTATCTGTAGCCACCTGAAGGTCCCACTTTCTGACTTGTGTCCTCTCTTCAGGCCCTACCCCCCAGGTGCCGGTCAGACCCAAGCCAACTTTCCCTGCACCCAAGACCCGACAACCCCAAGTAGAAGAGACAACAGAGAACTTCAAAGGAGGTAAAGATGGAATCAGAAACGTTCAAAGAAGTTGTGAACCTCTTGGAAGATGAGCGATGGGAAGCACCATCCAACAGTGATGCCTTCTGTTGATGCCGTTGACATCCCTGGTGTCATAGGTTCCTCACAAAATCCACACTTTTCTGATTTGCCCCTTTTCATCAGGACCTACCCCCCAGGTGCTGGTTAAACCCAAGACCACTTTCCCTGCCCCCAAGACCCGACAACCCCAAGTAGAAGAAACAACAGAGAACTTCAAAGGAGGTATGAATGGAATCAGAAACATTCAATAAAAGATTTCATGGTCATCTTGGAAGATGAGTAGATGGGAAGCAGCATCCAGAGATGACACCTTCTTGTGGTGGTGTTGACCTCCTAAATGTCTTCTTTCACATTTGTTTGGCCCAATTGTGCTGATGGAAGTATCTGCAGAAGGTTAAAGTGAGTTATCTGTGAAACAGGTCACCCTGAAGCTCCCACTTTCTGACTTGTGTCCTCTTTTCAGGCCCTACCCCCCAGGTACCAGTCAGACCTAAGACCACTTTCCCTGCACCCAAGACCCGACAACCCCAAGTAGAAGAAACAACGGAGAACTTCAAAGGAGGTAAAGATGGAATCAGAAATATTCAATGAAAGATTTTGTGGTCCTCTTGGAAGATGAGTAGATGGGAAACACGTCCAACAATGACACCTTCTGTTGATGGTGTTGACATCCCTGGTGTCATAGCTTCCTCACAAAACCCACACTTTCTGATTTGCCCCTTTTCATCAGGACCTACTCCCCAGGTGCCGGTCAGACCCAAGACCACTTTCCCTGCACCAAAAACTCCACACCGCGAACCAGAACAGACAACAGAGAACTTCAAAGGAGGTAAAGATGGAATCAGAAACATTCAAAGAATTTATGGTCCTCTCGGAAGACAACTTGATGACACCTTCTTCTAGTGGTGTTGACGACCTAGGTGTCTTTTGTCACGTTGGTGTTCTCTGAAAGCCGAAATATGGGGAGGACTTATGGAGGTCATATGAACTCTTCTCAGGTCCGAAGCCTTCACAGGAAGTTGAAGGTTGATATCTGTGATACGTCACTGTCTAGTCCCACTTTCTGACTTGTGTCCTCTCTTCAGAACCTACCCCCCAGGTGCCGGTCAGACCCAAGACCACTTTCCCTGCACCCAAGACCCGACAACCCCAACTAGAAGAAGCAACGGAGAACTTCAAAGGAGGTAAAGATGGAATCAGGAACATTCAAAGAAGTTGTGGACCTCTTGGAAGATGAGCGATGGGACGCACCATCCAACAGTGACCCCTTCTGTTGATGGTGTTGACCTCCTAGGTGTCTTCTTTCACATTTGTTTGGTCTAGTTATGCAGATGGAAGCATCTTCAGGAGTTTAAAGTGAAGTATCTGTAGCCCCCAAATTCTGACTTGCCCCTTCTCTTCAGGCCCTACCCCCCAGGTGCCGATCAGACCCAAGACCACTTTCCCTGCACCAAAGACCCCACACCACAAACCAGAAGAAACAACGGAGAGCTTCAAAGGAGGTAAAGTTGGTATGAGAAATGTTCAAAGATGTTGTGGTTCCTTGGAAGATGACTTGAAGGGAAACACCAGCCAGAGAGGACCATGTTCGGTGGTGTGGACCACCAAGGTGTGTTTGGTGACATTGGCATTCTCCAAACAAGCAAAATATGAGGTGGACCTATGGAAGTGTCCTCAACAGATTCCTTTCTAGACTCAATATCTGACTAACCTCTTCTGGCCAGGTCCAACCCCCCAAAAAAGAACTCTCCCAGACTCAAACACTCCACAGCCCCAAGTAGAGGTGACAACAGAGAGCTTCAAGGGAGGTAAAGATGGAAATCCAGATATTCAACCAACTAGGAATGTTCAGTCAAAAATTTTGGAAGTTTTGTTGATGGAATCCACTGCTGGAACATCTCATTTTTTTGGGGGGTGCTAGAAACATCTTGGAGGTCTTCTGTTGTATTTCTTTGGTCAAAACATTGAAATGTCCTTAGTTGGTTGAAGGGTGATGTCTCCAGCAGGTCATTCTGAAGCCCCCCATTTTCTGACTTGCCTCTCCTGTTCAGGTCCTACACCCCAAGCGCCAATCCAACCCAAAACCACTTTTCCGGTACCCAAGACTCCACCCTCCAAAATTGAAGAAACCACCAAGAGCTTCAAAGGAGGTAAAGACAGATCCAGAAATGTCCAAAGATCTTGTGGTCCTCCTTGAAGATGAATGATGGGAAGCACCGGCCAGAGATGACACCTTCTTTTGTTGGGGTTCACATCCTTTTGTCAAATGGCCATTCTCTAAACAAGCAAAGTGTGAGGTGGACCTATAGAAGTGTCCTCAACATATTGACGTGTGAGATCTGTGATAGCTTCCCTTCTAGACTCACCATCAGACTCACCTCTTCTCGTCTTCTGACTCCCAGATGCCGGTCAGACCAAAAACAACTCTTCCAGGAGCCAAGACTCTGCAGGAAATTCTCCCAATTTTTAACATCCAATCGGTGATCTTTGATTCCTGGGCCAAATGTTGTGTTGGGTCAACCCCGATACCTGAATTTGAGACTCTCTTTATCTTTAGGGACGCGGTGGCTCGGGGGCTAAGATGCTTAGCTTGTCGATCGAAAGATCGGCAGTTCAGCGGTTCGAATCCCGAGTGCCGCGGAACGGGGTGAGCTCCCGTGACTTGTCCCAGCTTCTGCCAACCTAGCAGTTCGAAAGCATGTAAAAAATGCAAGTAGAAAAAGAGGGACCACCTTTGGTGGGAAGGTAACAGCGTTCCATGCGCCTTTGGCGTTGAGTCATGCCGGCCACATGACCACGGAGACGTCTTTGGACAGCGCTGGCTCTTCGGCTTTGAAACGGAGATGAGCAGCGCCCCCTAGAGTCAGGAACGACTAGCACATATGTCCAAGGGGAACCTTTACCTTTATCTTTAGAGAGAAAATAACAGGGAGAGTTTTCCGCTGAGTAACTTTTCTGGATTATCTGGTCAGAAAACTGGTTGCAGCTGGTTTAATCCTCCCACTGAGCTGCCCATCTTCTGATTTTTATGGCTTGTGTCTATTTCTGTCTCGCCAGGAGAAAATGGAGGAGACAAAACCGCAGCCCCAACTCCGGATTCTAAAGTCGACAAATGTCCTCAGGGATCCACGGAAGGTAGGAATCCTAAATCCCATCTTCTGGACTGCCGCAAGCTGGAGGAAGAAGAGAGTTGTTGTGGGGTATCTCTAGTCATAGTGTGCAGCCAAAAAAAAAAAAAAAACTTTTATAACAATTTGAAGGAATGCCGCCTTCATCCTTAGTTTTAAAAAATGGAGTTTTCAACACAAGGGACAGCAACGGCTTCAAGAAATTGAAGGATGGATGAAAGGAAGGAAGGAAGGAAGGAAGGAAGGAAGGAAGGAAGGAAGGAAGGGAGGGAGGGAGGGAGGGAGGGAGGGAGGGAGGGAGGGAGGGAGGGAGGAAGGAAGGAAGGGAGGAAGGAAGATCACAGTATAGAAGACTAGAAAAAGAAATTGAAGGATGGACGAAGGAAAGGAAGGAAGGAAGGAAGGAAGGAAGGAAGATCACAGTATAGAAGAATAGAAAAAGAAACTGAAGGATGGATGAAGGAAAGGAAGGAAGGAAGGAAGATCAGAGTATAGAAGAATAGAAAGAGAAATTGAAGGAAAAGAAAAGGAAAGGAGGAAGGAAAGAATGAAAAGAAGGGAAGGAAGGAAAGAAGGAAGGAAGAAGGAAAAGAAATTGAAGGATGGACGAAAGAAAGGAAGGAAGGAAGGAAGGAAGGAAGGAAGGAAGGAAGGAAGGAAGGAAGGAAGATCACAGTATAGAAGAATAGAAAAAGAAATTGAAGGATGGATGAAGGAAAGGAAGGAAGGAAGGAAGGAAGGAAGGAAGGAAGGAAGGAAGGAAGGAAGGAAGGAAGGAAGGAAGGAAGATCACAGTGTAGAAGAATAGAAAAAGAAATTGAAGGATGGACGAAGGAAAGGAAGGAAGGAAGGAAGGAAGATCAGAGTATAGAAGAATAGAAGAAGATTGAAGGAAGGAAGGCTGGATGAAGGAAAGGCAGGAAGGAAGGAAGATCAGCGTATAGAAGAATAGAAAGAGAAATTGAAGGAGGGAAGGATGGATGGATGGATGGATGAAGGGAACGAAAGGAAGGAAGATCAGAGTATAGAAGAATAGAAAAAGAAATTGAAGGATGGACGAAGGAAAGGAAGGAAGGAAGGAAGATCAGAGTATAGAAGAATAGAAAAAGATTGAAGGAAGGAAGGATGGATGAAGGAAAGGCAGGAAGGAAGGAAGATCAGAGTATAGAAGAATAGAAAGAGAAATTGAAGGAGGGAAGGATGGATGGATGGATGGATGAAGGGAACGAAAGGAAGGAAGATCAGAGTATAGAAGAATAGAAAAAGATTGAAGGAAGGAAGACTGGATGAAGGAAAGGCAGGAAGGAAGGAAGATCACAGTATAGAAGAATAGAAAGAGAAATTGAAGGAGGGAAGGATGGATGGATGGATGAAGGGAACGAAAGGAAGGAAGATCAGAGTATAGAAGAATAGGAAAAGAAATTGAAGGAAAAGAAAAGGAAAGAAAAGGAGGAAGGAAAGAATGAAAAGGAAGGAAGGAAGGAAAGAAGGAAGGAAGAAGGAAAAGGAGGAGAGGAGGAAGGAAGGGAAAAAGAAAAGAAAAAGAAAAGAAGAGGAGGAGAATGAGAAGGGGGAGGAGAGGAGAAGGAGGGGAGGGGGAGGAAGGAAAGAAGGAAAGCTGCTTTTTACGTCCACCTCTATAGAATATGACGATCTCCTCGGATGCAAAGAAGAGGAAGAGGAGGAGGAGGAGGAGGAGGAGGAGGGAGGCATCACCTTCCCGCCCCCCATCCAGGATTCCGACCAGATTCTCACCAAAGGTCCTCAGAAAGGTAAGGAAGAAACAAAGCAAACTCACCTCAATTTTGACTCCGCTATTTGACCCAAAATCTCCAGCGCCGAATTCGAATTATTTTCCTTTTTTTTACAGTGGAAGAAAGTCCATCCACCCCAGAACCGATGCCCGTCACTCCGCAAACCCTAATTCCCACCGCTCAGCAGAAAGAGACATCTCCCGTTTCCAAGCAAGGTAGGGTAGGTTATTAGGACAGGCCGTCCTCGGCTTACGACCGCCCCCAAATGCATGTCTTCGCCGGGCGAAACATTTCTTTAAGCGAGTTTCGCCCCGTTTTACGACCCTCCTCGCCACGGTGGTTAAGCGAATTAACAGCGCAGCTGTTCAGTTAATAACACGGTTGTTGAGTGAAGCTGGCTTTCCCCAGGAGGATTTTGCTAGTCGCAAAAGGGGAATCGCGTAATCCCGGAATACTGCAACCGTCATAAGTACATGCCAGTTGCCAAGCCTTTGAATTTTGATTTATATGTGACCACGGGAATGCTGCTGCAATGGTCATAAGTGTGAAAAATGGTCCTAGGTTGCTTTTTTCCCACTGCTGTTTGAACGGTCACTAAATGAACCATCGTAAATCGAGGACTGCCTCCGTCTTCACCACGGAGGCCAAGTGGAAAATTTCCCATCAATTCACCCCCTCTTTTGTCTTGCTCTCCTTCTAGTGTGTTACACGCGCTGGTTTAACCAAGATAATCCTGACCACGCGGGAGATTTCGAACTCGTGGCTGACATCATGTACAGATATCCCAGTGAGATCTGTTCGCTGCCGAAGAAAATAGAAGTCCAAACGCTGGACGGGATTCCAGCGTCTGCAACAGGGCAGAAATTTGCCGTGTGAGTTTTCCAGCTTCCAATATATTTGAAAATATTTGAGCATATTCGTAGCTCGGAGTTGAAATGAGAGGCCCTCTCTGTTGCTGGGTGGTTTTCCTGCAGATGTTTCATGACCTGGCTAGTAGCATCATCCTTGCTAGAAGGGAGTGGGGTTTGAGGAGAAGAGGAGGAGGAGGAGGAGGAGGAGGAGGAGGAGGAGGAGGAGGAGGAGGAGGAGGAGGAGGAGGAGGAGGAGGAGGAAGAGGAGGAGGAGGAGAAGGAGGAGAACTGTGGGGCTCTAAGTGGTCTCTGAACTAGGTTATTTCCTGCAGATGTTTCATGACCTGGCTAGTAGCATCATCCTTGCTAGAAGGGAGCGGGGTTTGAGGAGAGGAGGAGGAGGAGGAGGAGGAGGAGGAGGAGGAGGAGGAGGAGGAGGAGGAAGAAGAGGAGGAGAAGGAAGAGGAGGAGGAAGGACCGTGGAGTCCTTGGTGCTCTCTGAGCTTGATGGTTTTCTTGCAGACATATCATGACCCATGATATGGGAAACATCATCAATGCTAGAAGGGAGTTGGGTTTGAGGAGAGGAGGAGGATAAGATGGAGAAGGGGGAGGAGGAGGAGGAGGAGAAGGAGGAAGAGAAGGAGAAGATGGAGATGGAGAAGGAGAAGGAGAAGAGAAGGAGAAGGAGATGGAGATGGAGGAGGAGAAGGAGATGGAGATGGAGAAGGAGAAGGAGAAGGAGAAGGAGGTGGAGGTGGAGGAGGAAAAGGAGAAGGAGATAGAGAAGGAGAAGAGAAGGAGAAGAGAAGGAGAAGAGAAGGAGAAGAGAAGGAGAAGGAGGTGGAGGTGGAGGTGGAGGTGGAGGAGGAGAAGGAGAAGAGAAGGAGATGGAGATGGAGAAGGAGAAGGAGAAGGAGAAGGAGAAGGAGAAGGAGAAGGAGAAGGAGAAGGAGAAGGAGAAGGAGAAGGAGAAGGAGAAGGAGAAGGAGAAGGAGAAGGAGAAGGAGAAGGAGAAGGAGAAGGAGAAGGACTGTGGGGTTGAGCAATGAATCATGGAGCCCAACATTTTGGATGGTTTTCAAAGAAATGTCTAGACAGGATGACCTCCACTGGGTTGGAGGTTTGAGACAGGTGTGGTTCTTGAGCCAACCTGGCGGTTCAACCTAGGGCTGTGGATTGAGCTACGATCTCGACCCTCTTGTCCTAACACAAGCGATCTACAGTCCTTCACTCAACTGGCCACCTTTCAATTTTAAAGAATGTCCTTCGTTCTTCTCCGGATGCAGGAAACAAGCCATAATTGGGTTCATCTGCCTCAATGTCATGCAAGGAAAAGGACGGGGTTGCCGGGATTATCGCGTGCGGTTCGTGTGCCCGCAAGACTTCTGCTCTGGTACGTGGTTTGGTCTTCAGATCCAACCTAGAAGTAAGGAGAAACTTCTTGATGGTGACAATAATCAACCAGTGGAACGGCTGGCCACCAGAAGTTGTGGGTGCGCCATCACTGGAGGCTTTCAAGAAGAGATTGGACAACCATTTGCCTGGAAGGGTGGAGGGTCTCCTGCTTGAGCAGAGGGTCAGACTAGAAGACCTCCAAGGGCCCTTCCAACCCTATAATTCTGAGAGAAAGAGAGAGAGAGAGAGAGAGAGAGAGAGAGAGAGGGAGAGAGGGAGAGAGGGAGAGAGAGGGAGAGAGAGGGAGAGGGAGAGAGAGATAAGATACATGGAAAGATGGATGGATGGATGGATGGATGGAAGATAGTGAGAGAGAGAAGATACATGGAAAGATGGATGGATGGATGGATGGAAGATAGATAGAGAGAGAGAAGATACATGGAAAGATGGATGGATGGATGGATGGATGGATGGATGGATGGATGGAAGATAGTGAGAGAGAGAGAAGATACATGGAAAGATGGATGGGATGGATGGATGGATGGATGGATGGATGGATGGATGGAAGAGAGAGAGAGATAAGATACATGGAAAGATGGATGGATGGATGGATGGATGGATGGATGGATGGATGGATGGAAGAGAGAGAGAGATAAGATACATGGAAAGATGGATGGATGGATGGATGGATGGATGGATGGATGGATGGATGGAAGATAGAGAGAGAGAGAGAGATAAGATACATGAAAGATGGATGGATGGATGGATGGAAGGTAGAGAGAGAGAGATAAGATGGATGGAAAGATGTTTGGATGGATGGAAGATAGATAGATAGATAGATAGATAGATAGATAGATAGATAGATATAGATAGATAGATATAGAGATAGATAGATAAGATACATGGAAAGATGGATGGATGGATGGATGGATGGATGGATGGATGGATGGAAGATAGATAGATAGACAGAGATAGATAAGATAAGATAAGATAAGATAAGATAAGATAAGATAAGATAAGATAAGATAAGATAAGATAAGATAAGATAAGATAAGATTACATGGATGGATGGATGGAACAGCTTGCCTTCTAGAGTTGTGGTTGCTCCATCTCTGGAGGTTTTCAAGAAGAGATGGGACAACCATTTCCCTGAAATGGTCTGGGGTCTCCTGCTCCAGCAGGGGGTTGGTCTAGAAGACCTCCAAGGTCCCTTCCAGCTCTCTTCTTCCGTCAAACAAAAGCTGCATCAACCTTTGCCTGCAGAACCGTCTTTCCTGTAAGGGTGTGGCCAATTGAAGTGGGTGGAGCCAAAGCAGAAAGTAGGTGGGGCCAGAGGAAAGTGGCGGGAGGGGGGGGAACCCACTGGTTACAGCATACATATCTATAAGCATACATGGGTGACTTAGGAAATAAATATTAGAAATGGGAAAAAAAAAAGATAGAAATAATATTTGGGGCATTCCTCTTTCTGCAGGAGGCCAAGAGACCGTCACTCCATCCGTCCCGGTGTCCACCTTGGGACAACTTCAGAGTAGCCCAGAGATTCCGACGAAAGGTACCTAGAGATCATCACCACTGTTTTGTGAATCTCTCAGTGTCCCATTTCAGTGTCCAGATTCTTCTGTGTCCAGAGATTCCTCCGGACACGGAAGCAGAAAAGACATTAGATGGTCCACTGAAGAAGATCTTGGAAGTCCAAGTTTTTGAATGATCAGTGGGGAAAAAAAAAACACCACACCAATAAATGAAGGAGTTCCCAGAGCTTGTTTCTCTTGCAGACGCTTTGAGACCCAACTAGGTAACATCATCAGTGCTAGAGGGGAGTGGGGTGGTGGTAGCGTTGATGATGTTACCTGGTTTGGGTCATGAGAGAAACAAGCCAGCTCAGAGAGCACCAGGGACCCCATAGTCCTTCTCCTTTTCTCTCCTTCTTCTCCTCCTTCTCTCTCGTTCTCCTTCTCCTCCTCTCCTCCTTCTCCTTTTGTCTCCTTCTCCTTCTCTCTCCTTCTTCTTCTTCTTCTCTCTCGTTCTCCTTCTCCTCCTTCTCTCCTCCTTCTCCTTTTGTCTCCTTCTCCTTCTCTCTCCTCCTTCTTCTCCTCCACATTTTCTCTCCTTCTCCTTCTTTCTCGTTCTCCTTCTCCTCCTTCTCTCCTCCTCCTTTTGTCTCCTTCTCCTTCTCCTCCACATTTTCTCTCCTTCTCCTTCTCCTTCTCTCTCGTTCTCCTTCTCCTCCTTCTTTCCTCCTTCTCCTTTTCTCTCGTTCTCCTTCTCCTTCTTTCCTCCTTCTCCTTTTGTCTCCTTCTCTTTCTCTCTCCTTCCCCTCCTCATTTTCTCTCCTTCTCCTTCTCTCTCCTTCTCCTTCTCCTTTTCTCTCCTCCTCATTCTCTCTCCTTTCCTTCTCCTTCTCCTTCTCCTCCTCCTCCTCCTTCTTTTCTCTCCTTTTTTCTCCTCCTTCTCCTCCTCCTTCTCCTCCTCCTTTTCTCTCCTTCTCTCTTTCTTCTCCTTCTTCTAGTCCTTCTCTCCTCCTCCTCTTTTTATCTCCTTCTGTCTCCTTCTCCTTTTCTCTCCTTCTGTCTTCTTCTCCTTCTCTCTCCTCCTCCTCCTTCTTCTCTCTCCTTCCCCTCCTTCTTCTCCTTCTCCTCCTTCTCATTTTCTCTCCTTCTCCTTCTCTGTCTCTCTCCTTCTTCTCTTTCTCTCTCCTCCTTCTCATCCTTTCCCCCCCTTCTTCTTCTCTTCCTTCTCCTTCTCCTCCTCCTCTCTGCAAACCCCTTTGCTTGCCAGCACTGATCGTGTTACCTACTTGGGTAATGAAATGTCTGCAAGAAATACCAACTCAGCTCAAACAGCACCATCAAATTTGACCTACCTTTTCCACAGGTGCTGAAGACCAAACCTCTGCAGGACCACATCCCACAGAAGAACAGGTTCAGAGCACTGGACAAGGTTGGCAACCCTGGCATGAAATATGGGATGAGATATTTCATATACAAGGAAGAATATAATTTAAGGAATAAAAAGGAAGAACGTTTTTTAAAAAGCCATTTTAGATAGTTGGAGATAGAGATAAATAGAGGTGGGGGGAGATTAACAAATTAGCAGTTTTTAAAAAGCAAACAAAATGAACAAACAAAAACAGATATTTACATCTTCTTCTTTTCAACATCTTCGCATCCGTAATCCATATTTATACATTTTTCTCTTTCTTATCCTAATCTATCTTTTATTTCTAGTATATCATATATATACTAGATTATAATATATTCTCTTCATCTAAATATTTTATCTACCTTTAACATCAACAGGGACCTACCTAGTTTCCCTTCCAGGTAAAATCTTAATTCCCAACATTTATTCCAAGGCATCTCAAAATGGCCACCCCTTTTTCGTTGGCAGAATCTCCTTCCGTTTGCTGGACCGTCTGGTTCAATCAAGACAATCCTTTCGGAGAAGGAGACCAAGAACTCCTTGTGCACCTCCGGAAACTAAACCCCCAGAAAATCTGCTCCGTACCCCTTGAAATAGAGGTGCAGACCACTGATGGGATCCCCGCTTCGGAGACGGGACAACGCTTTGCCGTGTAAGATTTCGTAGTTTTCGCGGAGGAATAGAAGTCGTCCTCGTCTGATGACCAGAATTGGGGACCAGGATTTCTGTTGAGTCGACTTGATTGATTAGCCCTTGGGCCGTATGAAAGTGCAGAGTTCCAGACACAAATTATTACTAAAATCTGATTTTTTTAAAAAAAAACCAATTTAAAGTGGAATTGGATAAAATGCAATTTAAAATGGAACAGGAAGAAAATACAACTTAAAATGATTTCTGTGGCTAAGCATGGATGGGCAGGGGGAACGTTTTTTTGGCCCAGGGTTGTTAAGCAAAACATTGCAGTTGTTAAATGAATCATGGGCTTGTTAAAGAGAAATGGGGTTCCCCCAACTGGTTTTGTTTGTCGGAGGCTGGCTGGGAAAGAAGGAAGGAAGGAAGGAAGGAAGAAAGGAAGGAAGGAAGGAAGGAAAGAGAAGTGAAGGAAAGAGGGAGGAAGGAAGGAAGGAAGAGGAAGGAGAGAGAAGGAAGGAGAGAGAAGTGAAGAAGGGAGGGAGGGAGGAAGGAGAAAGAAGGAGTAAGGAAGGAGAAAGGGAGAAGGAAGGAGAGAAGTGAAGGAAGGAAATAGGGAGGGAGAAAGAAGGAAGGAAGGAAAGAGGGAGGGAGGGAGGGAGGGAGGGAGGGAAGGAAGGAAGGAAGGAAGGACAAGGGAGGGAGGGAGGGGGAGGAGGGAGGAAGGAAACTGAAGGAGAAAGAAGGAAAGACAGAAGGAATGGGGAGAAAGAGAGAAGGAAGGAGGAGGAAGGAAGGAGGAGGAAGGAAGGAGAGAGAAGGAAGGAGAGAGATGTGAAGAAGGAAGGAAAGAAGGAGGGAGGGAAAAAGAAGGGAGGGAGGGAGGGAGGAAGGAGAAAGAAGGAGAAAGGAAGGAGAAAGGGAGAAGGAAGGAGAGAAGTGAAGAAGGAAGGAAAGAGAGAAGGAAGAAAGGAAGGAAGCAGAAGAAGGAAGGAAGGAGAAAGAAGGAAAGAAGTGAAGAAGTGAAGAAGGAAGGAAAGAGGGAGGGAAAAAGAAGGAAGGAAGGAAGAACGAATTGATTGGTTGATTGGTTTGTTGATTGATTGATTGATTGATTTTGGAAAATTTATACAGCCTCCTACTCGCTCACGGCGACTCTAGCCGGCTTACAGAAAATACACACCGGTTTTAACCTAATAAAACACAACTCAAGGTTTACAACCTATAGGTTTTCCTATCATGCAGCAGAGATGGAATACCCAGACGACACGAGCTTTATAAAAACACTAAGAAACGTATTTAATAGAAAGTCAATTAAAAAAAAAAAGAAAACGACTTTCCTAACTTAAGTGTCCACCCGTTTCTGTCTCTCCGAGCAGAAATGACCCCCTCGTTGGTTTCTCTTGCATCAACGCCGAACAAGGGAAAGGACAGCGATGTTACGACTACCAGGTGCGATTCACCTGCCCTCCGTCTTTCTGTACAGGTAAGCATCTTCTTTAGCCTAAATTTGACACCGAGAGCCGAGCGGGACCTTTCGTAAACCACTGCAAAATGTTTAAATGATCTGTTGTACAGTATGAGTTAGGAGGCCTCAACGTACCACAGTTTTTTTAGTGAGCATTCGAAGCGGGGAAAAAAATAGTGACTCAGGATCGTGTTTCACACTTACGACCGATGCAGCATTCCCCCGCGGTCACGTGGACAAAATTCAGACGCTTGGCCACTGACTTATATTTATGACGGTTGGCTTCCCGGATTCACTTGATCCTCCCTTGGCGACCTCAAGGAGGGAAGCCGGATTCACTTAACAACCCTATTCTTCACTTAACAACGATGGCAAGGAAGGTCATGAAATGAGGCGAAACCCCCTTCACCGACATCTCATTTAGCGATGGAAATTTGGGGCTCAATTGTGGTCGTAAGGTGAGCATTTGCTGTAAAGGTTTCCAGCTGAAGCTCAACACTCAACGCGTCACTGTATTGCAACCTGTTGTGGATTGTGAGTTGTTGTTGTTGTTGTTTTTAAGAGACAGATAAAAAGAATTTTCCCCCTACCCCCACAGGTAGCCAAGAACTGTCTACTCCGGAACCAGCCCCTCTGACATCATTGGCCCCCACTTCTACTTTGGAACAAGAGCAAAGCACACCCCAATTCCCGATCCAAGGTACAAAAAACTCTTTGTAACTTGCAAGAGGGAGTTAGGGAAAATTCACAGCCTTGCTAACTTTCTCCTTTCCTTTCGTAATGGTCTGTGCAAATGGCCTTGGGAGACAGGAGGAAGAGACGCAGACTAGACACGGGTCAGATAAGAGGCAGCTGAGCCCAGAGAAGGAAAAGGGGCGTGGGAAGCATTTCAGAAGGGAGCCTCCCTAGTTTCTTGGGCTGTAAAGAGGAGGGGGCAGAAATATTGTAATGGGATGTGGGAATGGCCTTGGGAGACAGGAGGAAGAGACTCAGACTAGACAATAATCAGATAAGAGGCAGCTGAGCCCTCAGAAGGAAAAGGGGTGTGGGAAGCATTTCAGAAGGGAGCCTCCCTAGTTTCTTTGGCTGTAAAGAGGAGGGGGCAGAAATATTGTAATGGTCTGTGCAAATGGCCTTGGGAGACAGGAGGAAGAGACGCAGACTAGACACGGGTCAGATAAGAGGCAGCTGAGCCCTCAGAAGGAAAAGGGGCGTAACTTTCTCCTTTCCTTTCGTAATGGTCTGTGCAAATGGCCTTGGGAGACAGGAGGAAAAGACGCAGACTAGACAATAATCAGATAAGAGGCAGCTGAGCCAGTGATAGGTTCTAACTGACTTTACTACCGGTTCTCTTCATGCACACACTTCAGTTATTTTATCAAACATATGTATTTTTTTAAAAAAAATTTAATGACTTCTCCCTCCGATGGTATATTCTCTGCTTTCCAGTTTTGTGCGAGGACAGCTTGATTTCTAATGCCAAGAACTTTTCTCTTTGGTCTGTTCTTAGCCTGCAAGACGCAATGGATCAATCGAGACAACTCCACTGTCATGGGGGATTATGAGCTGGTTTACTACATCCAAAGAGAACTCCCCAAAGCTCTTTGCAAAAATCGCCTCGCCATTGAGGTGGAGACCGTCAGAGGTGTCCCTGCTTACCGAACAGGACAGCTATTTGCCTGGTGAGATGGCCAGTCGCCCCCCCACCTTCCACCACCACCCCTTGGATTTGAGCTTTTTTTGGTGAAGGAAGAGGAGGAAGAGTGGGAGAAGGAGAGGGAGAAGGAGAAGGAGAGAAAGAGCAGGAGGAGAGGAGAAGGAGGAAGAGTGGGAGGAGGAAAGGGAGGAAGAGTGGGAAGAGGAGGAGAAGGAGAGGAGAAGGAGAAGGAGAGAAAGAGGAGAAGGAGGAAGAGTTGGAGGAAGAAGAGTGGGAGGAGGAGGAGGAGGTGGAGAAGGAGGAAGAGGAGAAAGAGGAGAAGGAGGAAGAGTGGGAGGAGGAGAAAGAGGAAGAGGAGGAGAAGGAGAGAAAGAGAAGAAGAAGCAACAGTGGTAGAGAAAGAAGAGGTGAAGAAGGAAGGAAAGAGGAGCGGGGGAGACAGAGAGGAGGAGGAATCCACTCTACTCATTGCCAGTCACAACGCTGCTAGTTGCAGTGAAAGTCGCAAAATGGGGGCAAAGCTCCCTTAACAAATGTCTCACTCAACAACAGAAATGTTGGGCTCAATTGTGGACGCGATTTGAGGACTCCCTGCATTTATGACGGCTGCAGAGTCCCAGGGTCACGCGATCCTTTTTGCGACCTTCCCACATGTGAGGAAGCCGGATTCCCTTAACAAGAGAGTGGCGAGAGAGCTTGTTAAAAACTCACTTAACGACGCTCTCGCTGAGCGACGGAATCGTTAGTCGTAAATGGAGGATTGCCTGTTTGCTGAGGGTTCTTCTTCCATTTTTAGGAATGATCCAATCAACGGGTTCGCTTGTATCCATGCCGACCAGGGGAAAAGCGGTTTATGCCATGATTACAAAGTCCGGTTTGTGTGTCCACGCTCTTTTTGCTCAGGTAAATTCGCACTCGCACCTATAAATATTAAGAAATATTTATGGAGATTCTCCATCCTCCGAGTCATGGTTGTCCCAAAGGGTTTTTTTTTTCTTCTTCAAGAGGCAACTGGACTGTCTGGTTTTTTTCTCTGAAGAGGTTTCGCTTCTCACCCGAGAAGCTTTCTTCAGTTCTGACTGAATGGTGGGGAATGGAAGGATTGCTACTCCTTGCAGACAGAGCTGGTTATCTGCATCCTTTTTGAGAGCCATTGAGGCCACTTGAAGGTTTTTCTTTGTCCCAAAGGTGGTTTTTCAAGAGACAACTGGACTTTCTGTTTTTTTCTCTGAAGAGGTTTCGCTTCTCACCCGAGAAGCTTTCTTCAGTTCTGACTGAATGGTGGGGAATGGAAGGATTGATAAAGATTGGAATGTCTGTTTTAATTTTTCTATTTTTGTCTTTAAGGAGGGGATCAGAAAGACGAGAAGAAGGGTTCGCCATGAAGATTTGCAGCCGATTTCTGCCACCTCCAGCTAAAGATCTGCTCCCTCGTGGAAGAAATAAATGACTTTTTGTTCTATTATTGCTGGCTGAGAATACAATAATAATAATTAATAAATATATAATAAAGCACGGAACGAATCTTAGCCTCAGATGTGCTTTTTGGGGGCTCAGTTCTCTCATTCAGTCTTGTGAAGTGGGGGATTCTGGGAGTTGAAGTCCACCCACCTTAAAGCATGCTGGCTGGGGAATTCTGGGAGTTGAAGTCCTCACCTCTTAAAGCATGCTGGCTGGGGAATTCTGGGAGTTGAAGTCCACTCTCTGGTGTAAAAGGTTTGGCTATAGCAGGGCGTCAGGGCACTTTACCTGTTGGAATTAAATCTATCCCCCATTTAATATTTAATTCCTTGCCCTTGAAGCAAACTTTCCTTGTTATTCTGGGCATTTTACAAAGGTGAAAATCGGACGCCATCCCTCTGCATTTTACAGCTAGTCCTTGACCTACGACCAAAAATGGAGCCCAAAATTCCTGTTGCTAAGCGAGACATCGGTTAAGCGAGTTCTGCCCCCATTTTACCAATTTTCTTGCCACCGTCACTAAGCGAATCCCCGCCATCAATAAGCCAGTCACCCAGTTGTTAAGTGAATCTGGTTTCTCCTGTTGACTTTGCCTGGCAGAAGGTCGCAAAAGAAATCACTTGATACCCTGGGACACTGCGACTGTCGTAAATATGAACCAGTTGCCAAGTGTCTCAATTTTGATCACATGGGGAATGCTGCAATGGTCATAAGTGTGAAAAAAATGGTCCTAAGTCCCTTTTTTTCAGAGTCGTTGTAACTTTGAACGGTCACTAAATGAATTGTTGTTAAGTCAAGGACTACCTGGGTTTGGAACAATTGTTCTGGGCCTGTCTCACGTTTGTTTCATTGAAATAAACCAGGGTAAAGAAAACATAAACACATCTCATTTAATGTTTTAATATCCAAAGCAAGTTTCGAAATGGAACGGAAAGAATTCCTCTTAAAAATCTTTGCTTCTCCATTTCCCCGGGGGTCCCGGCAGGAAATGACCGGCAACCGATTCGTGGCCAAGAAATCTACAAAGAAAGGCTCTTAGGATCTTCTAACAAGCTCACCCCGGGGATTTCTCTGCCCACCCAAGGCTCTCCCTGGGGAAAAAAAAAAAAATTCAGATTCCACTCTAGCCTGTCAATTACCTTTTCTCTGCACAGAGATCAGGGTGTGGATGTGACATCACAATGGCTGTGTATCCAGAGAGGCTAAAAGCTCGGTCTTCCCTGGGGACAGAGCTTCTTGGCCTTCAGGGATGGCAGAAGGTACAAGAAGACTCTGGACAAACAGCCCCAAGGAGCAGAGGGGCAGGGAGCAACTCTGCCAGGCTCGCACTGGCCCAGACTGATGGGTCCCGGATAGAGTGACATTTTCCCCAAACACTTTTTATAACTGGGCTACGGTATCATCAGAGGTAAGAAAACTTCATCCAGAGTCTTTTATGAACAGAAGGGATGTCACCTCCTCTCCCATTTCCAACCTATAAACCCAGAATTCCTGCCAGGATGGCGAGTTCAGGATGCAAAAAAGAAAAAAAGTTGAGGTTGTAATGTTGTTATCTTGTACCATGCTAAAAAGAGTTGGAAGTCAACACCTTTTTTCTTCTTCCCTTTTACCTCATATTTTCGTTCCCCCTTTTCTTTTTCCTTCCCTTAATTTCCTATTTTTATTTTTCTTTGTATTTTATGCATCAATAAAACAATAAAAGTTATAGAGGGAAGCTTGGCCAATGTCCTTATATTTTCTAACCCCTCAACATTACTCCATCCTAGAAGTTCCATTAACCATTGAAAATGACTTCAAGAACGTTGAAGGATGAGAGCAGTGTTTCTCAAACTTGGCCACCTGAAGATGGGTGGACTTCAGAAGTCCACACGTCTTCAGGTCTTCACACGACTTCTAGAGTAGTATAGGCCTTCCTTGTTCTTCCTTCGTTCTTCTAGTCCAATGTTCTCAACCTTGGCTACCTAAAGACATGTGGATGTTCAACTTCCAGAGTTGAAGTCCACACATCTTCAGGTCTTCACATGACTTCAACTTCCATAGTAGTAGTAGTAGTATGCCTTCCTTGTTCTTCCTTCCTTCTTCTAGTCCAATGTTCTCAACCTTGGCCACCTAAAGACGTGTGGATGTTTAACTTCCAGACTTGAAGTCCACACATCTTCAAGTGGATTGAGAACATTGGACTAGAACAGTAAACTTTTTGCCATCGCGTGCCAGGAGGGGGGTGGGGGATGTTCGCGCACATGTGTGCCCACACCCATAATTCTACGTGCCCCGCCCTGCACATGCGCGCGCAAACCACCCTCCCCCCATTCTTGGCACGCGATGGCCAGGTAGGCCTGTTTTTCTTTCTCGCCTGGCTCCAGATCTTCTCTATGCATCTGGGGAGGGCGAAAACAGCCTTCCCCATCCCACCCGCAGGCCCTCCAGAGGCAGGAAACAGCCTGTTTCACTACTTCTGGTGGGCCCAGAAGTCCCAAAAATCAGCTGGCTGGTGCACGCATGCATGCCAGAGCTGAGCTAGCATGCCCACTGATATGGCTACGTGTGCCATCTGTGGCACACGTGCCATAGGTTCACCATCACGGGACTCCATCAAGGAAGAACAAGGAAGACCTATGAGACAGGTCCTCAACCCTAAATTCAGCCCTTCTGCCTATATACTACTACACCACCCTGGAGAAGTACTAAAAGATGGAGGGCCATCAGCTCAGAGGTTCTCTAGATCTTGTTGATGCAACCGTCAACCGTTCACTCCCTCCTACACAAGCTACAAACTTCTTCCGTTCTTTGTTTGATAGCTCACGATGACTACCAGCCAGAAAAGGGGACAGATCACCAAACTTAAACCAAGATCTCTTGGCTTGAAAGAAGGTAAGAGCTTCAAAGGACCTCTTACTACAGCTGTCCCAGCTTCGAAGGCTTCACACCACCATTCCCAGGAGTAGCTTCGTTCGTATTTTGTGAATCTGGTCATTGTGGTCTGGAAATCTTAAGTTTATGGCTTGCTATTATAGTAAAAGGGATGCGGTGGCTCAGTGGCTAAGACGCTGAGCTTGTCGATCGAAAGGTCAGCAGTTCAGCGGTTCGAATCCCTGGTGCCGCGTAACGGGGTGAGCTCCCGTGACTTGTCCCAGCTTCTGCCAACCTAGCAGTTCGAAAGCAGGTAAAAAATGCAGGTAGAAAAATAGGGACCACCGTTGGTGGGAAGGGAACAGCGTTCCGTGCGCCTTTGGCATTGAGTCATGCCGGCCACATGACCACGGAGACGTCTTCGGACAGCGCTGGCTCTTTTTCGGCTATGAAACGGAGATGAGCACTGCCCCCTAGAGTCAGGAACAACTAGCACCTATGTGCGAGGGGAACCTTTACCTTTACCTATTATAGTAAATGTACCCAGAATGAGTGTATTTTAGATCTATTCCAAATTGCAAACGGGTGAGATTTAGCGGGCCAACCGGGATAATTTTTATTGTGGATCATTAATTTGACGTATGTTAAAAGTTTCCCCAGAAGAACGAAAGTCCGGAACAACCTGTTCTTAAGGCGCAAACAAGAGTTTTCGAAAAGGAGACGTTTGTCATGTTCGGGGGAAAAAAATAGGACTTTTTACATTTTTTGCCATTTCTCAAGAATTTGGAGGTTGGGATAGAACGTGGGAAAATGTTGGGTCTTAACCTGGCTTGTTGAACTGAGCCTGTCTTCTCTTCTCGGAGCCAGGATTGACCGAGATGTACCAAGGGGAGTTGCTTTGTGATGTCACGCTGGTGGCCGATGGACAGAGGTTTCCTTGCCACAGGTAAGGGTCTCACTGTCAACTCGCAAAGCATCCCTGGCCTGCTCTCGAGTTGCCATAGGAAAGGGGGAACTGAAGAAGCACCATGGCAGCCGAAGACAGGAGCACATTCCAGACATATTTTTCTCAAGGCTGTCTCCCAGGGTTACCCACAGCAGCCGGAGGGGAGTGATCTCTACAAACTTATTCCATTATCTAGAATGGAATAAGATCAGGAGTGGGATTCAGCCGGTTCGGACCGGTTTGAGTGAACCGGTTGGTACGATTTTGCACAGTTAGGAGAACCGGTAAAATCGACCACCAACTAGCCCCGCTCGCCCTGCCCCACCCTACCCTATATATTATCTTCCCTTCACCACGCGGTCCAGCTAATTTCTGTGCCTTGTCTCTGTGCCTCACCCGCAGAGATAAGAATGCCGCCCACTCGGCCTTCACCTCAGGTCGGGGCCCAGGGACATAGCATTTCCCGGCTCTGGCCTTGCCCTGGAGCTGCCACCTGCTTGCCACCTGCCTCTGCCGGGTCAGGGATAATGCACCATTCCCCAGCTCCGGCCTTGCCACGGAGCCGCCGCCCACTCGCCGCCACTCCCTTCTGGCCTCAAACTACATCTGGGTTCTTCTTACCTAAAGCGCAGCAGCGGAGTGCAGAGATGGAGCGGAGCAGGCCTCAAAAGGCTGTTCGGTTGATCCTCGCAGTGTAGCGGAAGCTACGCCTGTGCAGAAGCCATGCACGCATGTGTGGAAGTCAGGCGCACATGCGTGGAAGACACCCACGCATACACAACTCACATTTTGGCGAACCAAAATTGTTAACTGGGTTGAATCTCACCACTGAATAAGCAGGAGGCTGGACTAGAAGATCTCCAAGGTCCCTTCCAGCACTGTTAATTCTGTTACTTTCTACAATTTTTGGGGTAATATTCCGGCTGTGCGAAACATGCCAGGAGATGATCCTGCATTTCGAAAATTGATTCCCTCCCCCAAAAAACAGAGGAATGATTTAATCTAGAAAGCTTCTTCAATTAACTTAGTTAACTTGTTGGCCTAGATCCAGGATTGTTTGGCCCTGAAGAGGGTTTTTTACAGGGTTTTTCACCATCCTCGCCGGGATGTTGTTCTGGGGATTATCGCTAGAGACCACGGCACACGTCAATGCCACACGTGTCTAAACCCCGCATGGACATCTGCCTCTCGTTGCAGGGCCTTGCTGGCAGCCGTGAGTCCTTATTTCCGGGACGTCTTCGTCCAAGGTGGGAAAGACCTGGAAGGGTCAGAGGTCCAGCTGGAGAACGTGTCTCCGTCCCTCATGCAGAACATCCTGAAATACATCTACACGGAAGAACTCGCACTCACTCCCGAGCTGGCTCCGTCACTCTTCACCGGAGCCAGCCAGCTGCAGATCATCCCCTTGGAAACGGTCTGCTGCAGGTAGGTTTCCAGATGTTCCCTTACGGTTGCGCCAAGGGCATCGCGGGCTGGTTTGAACTCATCCCTAAGATCTCTTGGTGGTCTCCCATCCCAGCCACCCCAAGGCGTGCGCGAATGGGAGAGCCGAAGAGATGAAGGCGAGACGGAACTGGCAAGATTCGAACGAAGGTTTTGCTTTTTCCTGAACGTCAAAAGGAAACTAGCCAATCGGTTAAAAAGCTAAACGGTTTAAAAACTTGGTTTAAAAAGCTAAAAGGGCTTCTTTTTTTTTTTTTTTAGTGGGTTAAAGGAACCAGGCTGGAAACCAGGACTCTGTGAGTTCTAGTCCTGCCTTAGGCATGAAAGTCAGTTGGGTGTCTTCGAACGAATCACCAGGAGATGGGGAGTTCTAGTCCTGCCTTAGGCATGAAAGCCAGCTGGGTGACTTTGTACCAGTCCCTTTCTCCCAACCCAATCCACCTCACAGGATTGTTGTTGTTGTTGTTGTTGTGGGGGAAATAGAAGGAGGAAGGAATTTTAAGTATGTGAGGTCCTTGGTACAACATTTCGTGACCAAGCTAGGTAACACCAGTGATGCACTGATAATGTTCCCTACTTGGGTCATGAAACGTCTACAGGAAAATCACCAAGCTCAGAGAGCGCCAAGGATTTCCTAGACCTCCCTTTCTCCCTTCCTCCTCCTCCTCCTCTCCTCAAACCCCCATCCCCTTCTAGCACTGAGGATGTAACCAAGCTGGGTCATGAAACGTCCGCACGAAAACCCCCAAGCTCAGAGACCCCTCAATTTCAACCCTGAGCTACAAATCTTGTCTTCAGTGGCGCTCTTCATTCTTCCACCAAAAACACCCTGCCCTTTTTTGCTGATCTTTGAAGATCAAACAGGTCTCCCCTTCCATCTCTCTCCTTTCTAGGTTCCTGGTGGCCCATCTCTCCATCCAGAACTGCTTTGAGATGTATTCCTTAGCTCAGCTGCACCACAGCCAGCCTCTCCTCCACGCTGTTCTCCAGCTCCTGATCAGGAATTTTGAGTGGACGTTCGAAGGGGACAATTTCCTCCGACTGGACTCCGGCGATCTCGCCACTGTCATCGCCTCCGATGACCTCAACGTGGCTTCCGAGCTCAAGGTCTACCAGGCGATACGGCGGTGGGTGCAGGGTGAGCCCAGCAAGCGCAGCCCCTTCCTTGGACAGCTTCTGAACCACGTCCGCTTCCCCCTCTTCGGTCCCGAGGAACAAGACATACTCCAGGAAGATCTGGAGAGATGGAACGACCTCGAACTCGAACGGAAAGTCATGGATGGCCCCGAACGGTTAGAAGAAAGCCGCGGACTGCGCCAAGGCATGTACAAGCCGCACATTTTCTGCATCGACACTCAGATGTGCGAGTATCAACAGCTGGAGAGCGAAGAGGGCCATGTGAGCTGTTACGAGCCACAGGCCGAAGTCTGGGAGAAACTTCCCGGCTTACAATCGTTGACCCACGCTTGCTGTACCTCCAACGGAGACAAGGTCTACGTCTCAGGAGGCGTCTACAAGAACGCGTATTCCAATGCCGTCTACGAATTCAACGCCTTTACCAATCAGTGGCTGCAGCTCCGGGCCATGACTGTGCCCCGCGCGGCCCACGGCTTCGTGTTCGACCGTCAAAAACTCTACGCCATGGGAGGCTGGCGTAGATTCCAGACTTTCCTAAACCTGGCTGAGATCCTTGACCTCGACACGGGGATCTGGACTCCGATGGCCAAGTTGCCCTTTGCCCTGAGCCACCCAGCTTCCAGCGTGTTGCGGGAGAAGGTGTATCTCCTCGGAGGTGCCACCGGGGTCTCCAACCACTGGCTCTTCCACAAGGGAGTCTTGATCTATGGGATTGTTTCCAACACGTGGACACAAGTCCCGCTGGCGACGGGCTTCTTCGCCGCGGGCGCCGTGGCTGACAAGAACGGCATCTACATCATTGGGGGTTACACCGAGAAGAAGAACGAGGATTGGCAGGAGAGGGCCCTGGTGCCCGAGAACCGCCACAGCACCCGAAAATGCTTCTTCATCAATGAGTCCGGCAAGGTGAATTGCAACGTGACCGTTCCCAAGCTGCGGCGAGGTTTGGCCAACGCAGCGGTGGTTTACTGCGGCAAGCGGATCTACGTGTTGGGCGGAGAAGATCTGTCCCAGAGATACAAAGCGATCTACCACTGGCAGCCGGGAGAGTCCCGCTGGCACCGAGCCAGTGCCGAAATCCCCGTGCCGCGAGAAGGCATCAGCAGATTTGGTTGCGCGACTCTGTTGAGGCCCAAGCCTCATATTCTCCAACTCTTCCAAGTGACTTCGGTGGTTATTGTGTCGGCCGTCACCAAATCATAGTTCCTTCCCACCAACCTGTTCATGCGTGAACATCAGGCAGGGATTATCAATAAACTCCACTGTAATGAGGTACAATCGCCACTGGCTTCTGGGGTCCTTTGCCCAGTAGCCTATCAAGGTTACTACAAAGACCATGGACCACAGAACTATTCAGCTTTCCCATAGATCGACTTTCAGATGTCTCCAAAGCGCCAAATCCCAGCAGGTTCGCAATATCCCACCCTGAAGATGTTGATGTTCTCACCTGACATCTTTGAAGACCTCAACTTACTTAACATAATTTGGGGACCTAAGATGTTAAGTCGCTGTTTTTCATTCCTTTCTTTTCAATAAATTTGAGTGGCAATGAAAGGCACGGTCTAAGGTGGGTAGGTGGGGGTCCCTCCTGCGGGAATGGGTGGCTGATTCTGGTCCAGTCGTTGGATGAAAGAGGTCCGTAGAGGTTCTTCATCTTTGAATCAATTTGAATCAGGACAGAGTCGGAAGGGACCTGGGAGGCCTTCTAGTCCAACCCCCTGCTCAGATGTTAATCTGTTAATAATAGTGCTTTAGTCCACTGTACTACAGGCTCTGTCAGCATTCTGATGCTGCCATAAAAAGACGAGGCTTGACTTTTCACCTACTTATTTTCTCTGTAGATAATATCCCCTAGGAGATGGGAGGGGAGGGGAGAACATTCCTGTGGGGTGAGGTCAGAAGCTGGGGAGACTGACTTGGAAGATGGCCAATGAGAAGATGAGAATTGGGGAACGGAAAGGGAAGGGTTTGGGGGTCAGAGGGTTAGTATCGGCTACAACGAAGTCGGGGCCAGATCTGTCGTACTCAATAAATGGAATATTTCAGCAAAGATTAATTGTTTGGGAGTGCAATTTATTTGAGATGACATCGAAACCTGACAGGCTCCTTGGTCTTCTGGTTTTTGGTGCGGGAGCACCGGTTTCTGGCACGCATGCCCGCGCCAGGGAACTGAACTTCCGGTTTCCGGCGCTCCCATGCGTGCAAAGACCAGCTAACCGGTATGCATGCACACGTGCCAGAAACTGGAAGTCCAGTGACCAGCACGCGTGTGCATGATGGCAACTGGAAGAGCAATGGGCAACGGCTGGCGTGCCCGGAGAGATGGCTCTCCGTGCCACTTCTGGCACGCGTGCCATAGGTTCACCATCACGGCCCTAGACCATTTCAATCAATCAATCAATCAATCAATCAATCAACCAATCAATCAGAATAGAGCTGGAAGGGACCTGGGAGATCTTCTGGTGCATACCTCTGCCCAAGCAGGAGACCTATTATAACTAACTGATACCATTGTCCTTAATCTGCTAATTATACTATGAAAACATTTTAAACATTAAAAAAAGGAATATAATTTGCCCAGATATTCATGAGACCCCTCCCTGACGAATGAAAGGCAGACATGAATGTAGGCAAGGAAGAAGTAGTTTTTCTTTCTAGACTCTGTGTGGGACAAGGGGGTCGCCCGGTTGTGGCCTGGTGTGTGCGTGTTTGTGTGTGAGTGAGAGTGAGAGTGTGTGTGTGTGAGAGAGAGAGAGAGAGAAGGAGAAAAAGAGCGAGAAAGAGGTGGAGAGAGAGAATGAAAGAGAGAAAAAAAAGGAGAGGTAGTGGGAGAGAGAATGAGAAGAGAGGAGAGAGAGAACAAAAGAGAGAAAATGAGAGGGGGGAGAGAGTACGAAAGAGTGTGAGAAAGACAAGAAAGAAAGGAGAGAAAAAGAGAAGGAGAAAAAGAAAGAGAGAATGAAAGAAAAAAGAAAGAGAGAGAGAAAGAGAGAGGGGGGGGCGAGGCAAAGGCCCCTCTCAGCAGGCGGGCCCCTCCAGGCCGGTAAGGGCCACGGCAGTCTTGCGAAACAACTCCAGGATCGGCTTCTTGGGCAGTTTGACCGCAGCACAGCCGAAGCCGCTGACCCCCCAGTTGGCGAAGGGCAGCCGCTCCTGGCAGCGGATCCAGCGGGGGGCACCCTGCTCCCAGTAGTAGACGGTATTGTAGTATTCCTCCTCGTTCTCGCCCACCGCCCGCCGCCCCAGCGCCACATTCTCGCCGCCCAACACGTAGATCCGCTGCTTCCAGCGCACCACGCCCGCGCCGGCCAGCTCCACGGGCAAAGGTGGCACGGCCACGCGACGGTCCACGCGCCCGTCGGCGCCCAGGAAAAAGCAGCGTCGGGTGCAGCGCAGCCCATCCGAATCCGACCGCCGGTCACGCGTGGGCTGGTGCTGCCGCGTGCGTCCACGGAAATAGCCACCCACAACGTAGATGCCCTCATTCATGGCCACGGCACCTGCCCAGTAGCCCCCGCTGCTGAGGAAGGCTTGGGTCCACTGGTTGGCACCCACCTGGTAGATGAGCACCTTACGCGACGCGTACCATGCGCCCACCGCTTCCGTCGCACCTCCCACCAGGTAGAGGCGACCACGCAGCGCGGCCGATGCAAAGTGGCTCAGCGGCAGCGGCAGTCGTGCTATGCGCACCCAGCACTGCTCGGTTAGGTCATAACTCTCGGCCGAGTCAAGATAGTCCTCGAAGTTGCGCCAGCCACCCAGTGCGAAGAGGCGGCCGCCCCATGTGAGGAAGCCGTGAGAGGCCCGCGCTACCGACATGGACGCCAGCCGGCTCCAGCGGCCCCGCAGTGAGCTGTATTCATGCAGTGTGTTTGAGTAGGTATCGTCTGTGTGGACGCCGCCCGTGACAAAAAGCCGGTCACGCAGCGCCACACAGCGCGCGCAGTAGAGCCTTTCCAGTAGAGGCAGCTTCTCCCAAAGGCCGGCTTGAGGGTCGTAGCAGCCCACCTGGAAATCCTTGGTGCGCAGCTCAGGTCCCTCCAGGTTGAAAAGATCCACACACACAATACAGGTGTTAAACATGCCCCGCCGGAGACCCCCGCACTGGGCCAGCCGCTCCTGCCGGTTCAGGCGCCTCCAGCGTGGACGCAGCTCCTTGGGCCGCTGCAGAAGCTCGGTTTGTACCTGGCGCAGCTCTTCTGGGGTGAGCAGCGGGAAGCGCACCTGGGCTAGCAGGCGGGCCAGGAAAGGTAAGCGGAGAGCGCTCTGGGCTTGTACCCAGCGCCACGCGGCCCGGTAGACCAGCAACTCGGAGGAGACTAGCAGATTGTCGGAAGCCAGGATGCTCTCCAAGGTGCTGGGGTTGAGGTCCAGGAAAGTGGGCGCCTCTTGGGACAGGCGCTTGAAGTGGGTGTGCACCAGGCTTTTGGCCTCCTGGAAGAGCGCAGGGTCGTTGTGCGAGTAGCCCAGCTGGTAGATGCTCAAGCAGTTCTCCGGACAGAGGTGCTCCAACAGGTAGCTGCAGAGAGAGGGGGGAACGTAAGGGCGAAGGATCGACCGGAGTCCCACCAAGGAAGGAGGAATGGCCCAGAACAGGTGTCTGCAACCTTAAACACTCAAATGAGCCATTTGGACCCGTTTCCCCCAGAAAAGAAAACACCGGGAGCCACAAAACCCTTCCCGTGCCTGACTTATTTCTCGAGCGGCCACAAAACTAACATATGTAGTTGAATTAAACGTTCTCTTTTCTTCTGAAACTTTTCTTTTCTTGGGATTTATTCATGGTTGGCCTACCGGAGGTTGAAAAGCTCAATAAATCACGTGCCGGCAGGTGTCGCACATTGGCAGTTATGACATATAGTTTGAGTGACAGGGAGCCGCAGCAGAGGGCTGAAAGAGCCACATGCGGCTCCAGAGCTGCAGGTTGCTGACCCCTGGCCCAGAATAACATATCTCTTGCTGTTTTTTAAGAGAACTGTAGAGGGAGCCCTTGAGCAGGAAAAGAACAGGAGAGACACTCCAGAGCAAGAAGAAGATTGGGGGGGGGCTCCATCCCCACCCCACTCCCCAAAATCAACATCCAGCAGGCATTGTGCAACCTGATGGTTACCTGGAACAGCTTTCCAGCAAAGGAAGGATCTGGAGGCGGCTGGCTGCTTCGTACAGGTCTTCGGCGATCTCGGGCGTGAGTTCGATTTCCTCCGTGTAGTAGTATTGTACCACCATTTGAATGATGGCGGGGTCCATGTCCTGAAGAAGCACCTCTCCGTCCTGGGACTCGCGGAAAGAGTTGGAGAACATGGCTCGGAAGTAGGGGTTGATAGCTGCCAGGAGTATCCTAAGTCCAGAAAACAGACGAGAGCTGTTATTTTTCCCGCTGGCTTTCCAAGTGCTTCCTGGCTGGCCAGAGAGGCTGCTCTGTTTTTCCACCTCATTCTCCGGGATTTACCAATATTATTTTTTTCCTGCAATTTTTGGCCTGATCTTACTGGAGTGGAGTGGCAGAGAGAAAGAGGGATGCTCTTATTTGGGGGGGTGAGCGGGTTACTCAGGTCTCCGGAAGGAAAAAAATATAGAAATAGAAGATCTAAATAAGTAAAAAGCTAGAGCAAAAAAAGACACCAGACCAAGAAACGCTAAAAGTTTATGGGAAGGAAGCAAATATAGAAAAATGGGAAGAGACATGTGCGAAGAAGTCCTGTTAGAAAGTCTTTTTTTAAAAAACCTCTAACAGACAGGCAAAATTTGTGTTTTGGCCAATACAGTAAGCCATCTTGGGGGTGCCTTGCAGATTTTGGGTTCTATCACCATCACATTAATTAATTACCCACCCATCGCATTAATTCAACTCCCAGAAAGCGCCTGATACTACCTGCTTAATTTGCCTTTTTTAAAAAAAAAAGGGGGGGGGAGATGGATGGAAAAGGGGAGGTTGAAAGGAGGGGAGAAGGAAGGAAGGAAGGAGAGCAAAAAAAGGAAGGAGGGCAAAGAAAGGAAGGAGAGAAAGGAAGGAGAAGGAAGGAAAGAAGGAAGGAAGGAAGGAAGGAAGGAAGGAAGGAAGGAAGGAAGGAAGGAAGGAAGGAAGGAAGGAAAAGGAAGGAAGGAGAGCAAAAAAGGAAGGAAGGAAAACAAAGAAAGGAAGGAGAGCAAAGGAAGGAAGGAAGGAGAGGGAAGGAAGGAAGGAGAGCAAAGAAAGGAAGGAGAGCAAAAAAGAAAGGAAGTTAAACAAAGAAAGGAAAGAGAGCAAAGAAAGGAAGGAAGGAGAGGGAAGGAAGGAGAGCAAAGAAAGGAAGGAGAGCAAAAAAGGAAGGAAGGAAAACAAAGAAAGGAAGGAGAGCAAAGAAAGGAAGGAAGGAGAGGGAAGGAAGGAAGGAGAGCAAAGAAAGGAAGGAGAGCAAAAAAGAAAGGAAGGAAAACAAAGAAAGGAAGGAGAGCAAAGAAAGGAAGGAAGGAAGGAGAGCAAAGAAAGGAAGGAGGGCAAAGAAAGGAAGGAGAGAAAGGAAGGAAGGAAGGAAAGGGAAGGAAGGAGAGCAAAGAAAGGAAGGAGAGCAAAAAAGGAAGGAAGGAAAACAAAGAAAGGAAGGAGAGCAAAGAAAGGAAGGAAGGAGAGGGAAGGAAGGAAGGAAGGAGAGCAAAGAAAGGAAGGAGAGCAAAAAAGAAAGGAAGGAAAACAAAGAAAGGAAGGAGAGCAAAGAAAGGAAGGAAGGAGAGGGAAGGAAGGAAGGAGAGCAAAGAAAGGAAGGAGAGCAAAGAAAGGAAGGAGAGAAAGGAAGGAGAGAGAAGGAAGGAAGGAAGGAAGGAAAGAAAGAAAGAAGGAAGGAAGGAAAAGGATGAATGAATGCAGTGAATTCTGGCAACCCTTATCTCTGTAACACAATCATCACAACACAATACCTGTGACAGGGGAATCGTTCTCCTTTGGCCACAATAGTTGTGTCACACAGAAGCTCTTCCTGATGCAGCTGTTCCAGGCCTAAAAAAATAACTCGGACTTGTTAGCATGTTTGTGAAGAAAAACACAACCTCTCCTCAACAGAGAACTCTGCATGCGCCCAGATTTGTTTCAAAGGATGCTACACAACACTTAACAACTTTCAGCCTGCTTTTTCAGAGATGAGGGGCTCAGCGGCAAGGATGAAGAGAGAGCAGTGTCTATGGAGATTCTCAGTCACCCAGCTCATGGTTATCCCAGAATAATTCCTTTTTTCCCTCCGCAAAGCATAGTGATTGGAGAAGGAGGATCCTAAGAGAATAAGCAGGCACACAGTGAGGAAAACATCAAACTGTTTGTGTAGCACACTCAGGGCTGCCAGTGCATGTTGTGGTCCGCCCGCAGCCTGCGGAGTTGGCAGCAAGTCGGACAACGATGAGGCTGAGGAAGAACAGGGGCCAGTCCTGGAGCCTGGGGAGGGCTCGGATGAGGGCTCTACGTCGGAGGCAGAGATGGGGCCAGGGCCATCGGTGAGTGATGTGCGGACTCCGGAGCCTCCAGAGTCGGACAGCAGAGAGGCAGAGGAACAGAGGGAGCCTGTTCCCAGTGCGCGCATGCGCAGAGCTGCCAGAAGGCAAGAACAGTTAAAACAAAAGGGGCGACTCAGGAGTAAGGCCTGGAGATGATTGGCCCCTCCCATAAGGCTTAAAAGACCAGCAACGGCTCTTGGGCTCTTTGCCGGAAAACAACGTTGAGAGATTTGCTTCTTGTGTCACTGTATTCATTTCGTGTCGGCGACTTCTGCTTCTGAACTTTTGCCAAGAGAAGCCTTTGGCAGTTTGCCTAACTATCCCAAGGTCGGTGATAAACGGAGGAATGGTGTTTTGAAGAATTTGCTTTCATTTAGTTTGGACTACGCTGAGAATGAGTTAATTCTCAGCTGTTCTAATAAAGTCTGTTTGTTTTCGAATTGTTTGTATTTAATACTAACTACTTGGGCCTGGGTCACAACAGTGCATTGCTTTTGATGTATAATCCTCATTGCCAGCTTACTCTCTTACGATCCCTTTCTCTCCAACAAATGTAACTACAAACAGTTCCCTTCTTCTTCATTATTTCACCGCCATTGGTGGGTGGAGCATTCCAAGGATGAGGGAGTAGAGAAAAAAATTAAGACACTCGCAGTCACACGATTTCTCTCTTAGTGACCGCTTTGCTTAATGACGGAATTGCCACTCCCAAGCCTGGTCACTATATGAGGACTGCCTGTACTTTAAGGGCACCTTTAGAGTCTGTTCACACCTTCAAAATGCTATTTAAAAAGTCAGTCCTGACATGACAATCCTCAAACACGGAGGCCATCCTGGGCTGAATTTTTCCATGGAAACCTGGTTACTATTGTTCTAAATTAGGGCTTGTTTTCACGAAGGCAGGAAACGGACCTTCTCGTATGTAGTGATCCAAAGGTTTGGGCTGCTCCTCAGTAAGATCCTCCTCTCTGTCCAACAGTGGATTCATTCTTGTGGCTCCAAGTTGATCCCAGAAAAATGAAGCTGGGTTATCCGTCTGAGTAAAGCAAGCAGAGAAAAACAATTACGGCAAGCAGAATTGCAGAGTTTCTCAACCTCGGGAACGTTAAGTGGTGTGGATTTCAACTCCCAGAATTCCTCAGACAGCCGTAACGCACCTTCCTCCTCCTCTCTCCCCCACCACAACAACAACCCTGTTAAGTGGGACGAGCTCTGGCCCAAAGTCACTCAGAAGGCTAAGGCGGGACTCGAACTCACGATCTCCTGCTTTCTATCCTGGCGCCTTAACCATTAGACCCAACTGCCTCCCTTTGAAACAGGGCCCCTTTGAAGGAGAGCCACTGGGGGAGAACCTTACCTGGAGGGGGGGCGTTAAATAATCAAGGAGGTTGCCGACACCTGGGGTTCTGACCTAGGCTTCCTTAGAAATGAAACAGCGCAAACTTACTCCCGGCAAACCTCTCTAATTCATACGGCGGTAAATTACTGTCATTTACAGTCCGCAAGGCTTGATAAACAGACTTTCAGAGGAGTGTTTACAAACACCCACCTTATCTCCCTTGGAATGCTGCCAGAGAACTAATTGCCACATGCAGGACAAGGCCAAACTTGGCACAGAGTCACAAAAACAGAATTTTCAAATCTTGACTCGGCCAAATGAACTAATTGCTTCCTGCAAAAGCTCACGTCCCGTTCGCTTCTCTTTTATGTCTTATGGAAGGAGCCAATCATCTCCAAGCCTTACTCCCAAGTCGACCCTGTTTCCTTAATTGTTCCTGTCTCCTGGGAACAGGACTGGTCCACGTTCCTCCCCAACCTCCTCACTGTCCGAATCTGCTGCCAGTGTGTGGCAGGCCGCAACACTTGGAGAAAGATTGTGCAATGAAAACTTACATGCTTGTACGGCTACGGGTGCAAGGAGACGCACACCTATGCACACATGCGTGCGCTGGAGGATTTTCGCGCAAACTCCCTTCTCTTACGAAAATTCAGCGAACCGAACGAAAAACCAGCAGAGGGAGAAATGCAGACGAATTTCCTGGCGCAGCACTAAGTTCAAGAAATCTCTGCCGGTCTACAGAGTGGTGGGCTCCCCCCATTAGACTCTCCTACCCACCCACCCATCTTGACCTCTCCTTTCGCCCCCTTACCTTTGTCCAGACTGGTGGTCTCGCTTCCTCCCAGACCGGGAAGCCAAATTGGCCCTTAGCATCAGCCGATGTCCGATTGGCTCACCTGAGACAGGTGTCATAGTCCATTTTTACATAGGGAGGGGGGGTTTTCCTCTGATGTGTTCAGGACAGATTGTCTGCCTGCAAGATTGGGGGGGGGCAGGCCCGCCCCAACTGGAGTTTTAAGAAGGTGGAGGAGAGGTCTGATTTTGAGGGTGTGTGAAAAACTCCGAAAAGAAGGAAGAAATAAAGATTATTTGATCTTCAGTTGAAAATTTCGGGCTGCAAATATTTCTGAAATGTGCTGTACATTAAGGCGCCATTATACAGGTGGTCCTTAACTTAACAACAGTTCATTTAGTGACCGTTCAGAAAAAAAGGGACTTAGGACCGTTTCTCGCACTTACGACCGTTGCAGCATCCCTACGGGTCACACGGTTGACGTTTGGATGCTTGACAGCGGTTTCATATTTATGACGGTGGCATGACCCCGATCGTCCTAAATATGAATCCCGTTGCCAAGCGTCCGAATTTGGATCACGGGAGCCAAATTGAGGATGGGGCAACGGTCGTAAGGGTGGGGAAACGGTCTTAAGGTGCTTTTTTCGGTGCCATTGTAACTTTGAACGGTTGCTAAGCGAACCATTGTAAGATGAGGACTACTGTATTTGGCCCCGCAGATACGGAGAGCTGGGGCTCACTCCTAGAATCAGCACTTTTATTTTTACAGGGGTCTAGTGTGTTCATCCCAGATAGTCAAACTTCCTCAAATCTCCCCCCTATAAATTACCCAGACCCAATCCACATATCAAAGGATAAGGTCTGCAAACACAGTGTTAATTAAATAAGGTCTCCCAGAGGAACCGCCTGTTCACAAGAATATACATACTTACACACACACACACACACACACACACACACCTCAAGTGTCATCCTAGAATCAGCAGTTTTCCTCAAACTTCCTCAACCCCCCCCACTAATAAATTACCCAGATCTAATCCACATATCAAAGGATAACATCTGCAAACACAGTGTTCATTAAATTAGGTCTTCCAGAGGAACCGCATGTTCACAAGAATAAACATACTTACACACACACACACACGCACACACCCCTCAAGTGTCATCCTAGAATCCCGACTTTTACTCAAACTTCCTCAAACCCCTGCAATAAGTTACCCAGACCCAATCCACATATCAAAGGATAAGGTCTGCAAACACAAACAGAGTTCATTCAATCAGGTCTCCCCGAGGAACGGCATGTTCACAAGAATAAACATACTCACACATGCACAGCCACACACACACACACACACACGCGCCTCTTCAGGGTCACTCTAGAATCAGCACGTCGGCACTTCCACACCCAGGACGAGCTCCCGTTATAAAACAGCTTCTTCGTACCCCGTTTCTCTGTCGCTTATCCCCAAGGGCGAACTGTTTTCCCTTTAGGCCTAAAATATTTCTGCTTTCCTCCCAGCTGGCCGGGATCCAATTTTTATTTATTGTTGGGCAACCCCGGGCTCAACTTGGGACCCCCCCCCCACCCCCACCCCCAAATTATTCTTCTGACGAGGGGAAGGAAGTGAGTAGGAACACATGACTGGCGCAAACGTGAGCAGGCGCCTCGTCTCAACTCCGCTGACCAAGTTGTGCAAGAGGATTGCCCCATAACGATATGCAAGGAAGCCCTCTTTCTCTCTTCCCCACCCCCTATTTTGGGGGCTGCTTCCTCATTTGGGACCTCAGAAAAACCAACCGGAGAGTGTTGGGAAGGACGGCGGAAGCAGATTCCGGGGAGAAAAGGGGATATCCCAGTCGAAATTGCTCCAAATGCTAACTAACCCTGAGTAAGGGGGAGAGAAGTGAGCTGTCAGCTAAGCAGAAGTGACTAGGGAATTAAGTGAATTAGCCTGACGAGGTGGCTCAGTGGCTAAGACGCTGAGCTTGTCGATCAGAGAGGTCGGCAGTTCGGCGGATCGAATCCCTAGTCCAGGTCTCGTGCCTGAGCTAGGGGTTGGACTAGATGACCTCCAACGTCCCTTCCAACTCTGTTGCTGTTAAGTACCCACTGGCCGAGACGTTACATATATCTGCCAAGGGCAGAAGGAATAATGTTGTGGAAAAGCTGCTTGAGCAGGGGTTGGACTAGAAGACCTCCGAGGTCCCTTCCATTTTTTTTTTAATTATTATTTTTATCATTTTATTTATTTATTATTTAAATTTCTATACTGCCCTTCTCCTTTCGGACTCAGGGCGGTGGACAGCCAAAAATAAAACATTTGTACACAAAAGTTAAAATAGTTTTAAAATAATTAAATAAAGTTTGGCCCATAATTTAAAACATTTCAATTAAAATCATATTTCCTTTTCCGTTTTTTTTTTGTTGTTGTTGTTGTTGTTGTTTTTGGGAAGTCCATCCTTTTTATTAGTTTATTATCATATAAAACGCAAAGGGCACCCGGCAATTAAACACACTGCAAGCATTCCCAAAGTGATTTCCGCCCAATAATAATTTGCATTTGTCCTGTATTTTCAAAACAAAACGGTGCAAATGGTTTCCCTGTAGTTCAGTCCGCTGCTAAGCTACCATTTTTATTTATTTGTCTGGGGCAGTTTGTGCAACCTGTCAGACAGAACTTCTGCTCCGCTTTGTAGTTTGGATGACCTTGGCCACTCATGAAAGCTTGCAAACTGATTTTACCGCTCAGCGTGGTGTGTGAACCCGGCAAAGGGGGGTTTAGTCACCCAACAATGACTAACCAAAATCAGTGTTGACTGCGGTTCAGCCTGGATTTGTCTCTTGGACACTCCGGTTTGAGCAATACGTTGAATTCCCTGCGAACAGACAGAAGGTGGTGGTGGTGGAGGAGGAGGAGGAGGAGGAGGAGAGGAAAAGGAGGAAGAGGAGGAGGAGGAAGAGGAAGAGGAGGAGGAGGAGGAGAGGAAGAGGAGGAAGAGGAAGAGGAGGAGGAGGAGAGGAAGAGGAGGAGGAGGAGAGGAGGAAGAGGAAGAGGAAGAGGAGGAGGAGGAGGAGAGGAAGAGGAAGAGGAGGAAGAGGAGGAAGAGGAAGAGGAGGAGGAGAGAAAGAGGAGGAGGAGGAAGAGGAGGAGGAGAGGAAGAGGAAGAGGAGGAAGAGGAGGAGGAAGAGGAAGAGGAAGAGGAGGAGGAAGAGGAAGAGGAGGAGGAGGAGGAAGAGGAGGAGGAGGAGAGGAAGAGGAAGAGGAGGAGGAGAGGAGAGGAAGAGGAAGAGGAGGAGGAGGAGGAAGAGGAGGAGGAGGAGGAGAGGAAGAGGAAGAGGAGGAGGAGAGGAGAGGAAGAGGAGGAGGAGGAGGAGGAGGAAGAGGAGGAGGAGACCTGTGGGGTCTTTGGTGCTCTCTGATCTTGGTGGTTTTCTTGCAGACGTTTCATCACCCAACTAGGGAACATGATCAGTTTCTAGAAGGGAGTGGGGTGTATAGATAGGAGGAGGAAGAGAAGTCCAGTCTACTCATTGTCAGTCATAACACTGCTAGTTGCAGAAATTGGGAAGTTTCTCTTTAATTCCAGGTTGTTTCTTTCCTTTTAATAATTTCCATCCATTGTTTCTTGCCTTCTGGTGCTTTGGAGAATAAATTGACCCCTCCTCTTCTTTGGGGCAGCCCCTCAAATGCTGGAATTCTTCTATCACGTCCCCCTCTAGTCCTCCTTTTCTCTAGTCTGGTTGAATTACTGCAACCCTTCTTCCTATACTTTAATTTCCAGGCCTTTAATCGTTTCCCTTCTCTGCTTTTTTTCCAAAGTCTCAACCTCTTTTTTTTTTTTTGTAAAGCAGGGACCAGATGCGGTAATATTCCAGGTGTGGCCTTACTAAGGTTTTACAAAGCGATACTAACCCTTCACCTGATTTTTGATTCTGCGTCTCTGTTTATACAACCAAGGATCGTATTCGCTTTTTTTTTTGGCTGCTGATTCATGTTTGAGGGATCGTCTAGTAGGACTCTTAAGATCCCTTTTCCCCGTGACTGTTTCTGAGCCAGGTTTCCCCTAATCTGGACTCGTCCCTTTGGGGTTTTTTTTTTTTTTTTCCTGCCTAGGCATCAAACTTTAGCTTTTCTAGCCTGGCCTAATTTTTCCCTTTTTATTTATTTTTTATTTATTTATTTTAATTTGATTTATATGCCGCCCTTCTCCGGAGACTCAGGGCGGCTTACAACGCGTTAAGCAATAGCCTTCATCCTTTTGTATATTTTATACAAGGTCAGCTTATTGCCCCCACAAACTGGGTCCTCATTTCACCTACCTTAGAAAGGATGGAAGGCTGAGTCAACCTTGAGCCTGGCGAGATTCGAACCTGCAGAAATTGCAGGCAGCTGTGTTAATAACAGGGTGCATTAAACCACTGTACTACCAAGGCTCATGTTTTCCCTTTTAAAACACACATTTTAATTTGTTTTTAATTTATTGGGGTGTTTTTAAATCTGTCTTCGGCCCAATTGTTTAATTCGGTTTTATTCTGTTTTTTTTAAATTTTGTATTTATGTGTTTTTATCCTGTGGCTGTTCACCGCCCTGAGTCCTTCGGGAGTAGGGCGGTAGTACAAATCGAATAAACTAAACTAAAGTAAACTTTCTCCCCGTTCAAGTTCAACGCAAAGGAGCAAGAATTCCTTCCTTCTGGGATAACCGCATCCTCGTAGTACATCGGGATGTTCAGCTCTTGGTGATTTGGGGGGGGGTAAGGGGGGGATATCTCCTATAACTCGGCCCCTCCCTCTCCTCCCGCCCTCCCGCCCGCCCCGGCCGGCCTCTTCCCATCCGAGCCCGCCCCTCGTCTTGTCTTCCTCGACATCGCAACGTCGGAGTAGCTCAGGGGCACTTTCGCTTTTCGCTCTCGAAGCGCAATGAAGGCGCACAGGTACCTTTACGCGGCGCTGGCTTGTTGGGCGCTGGAGATCTTATGCCTGCAGGTGAGTGGCCCCCACCCCGTCTCCCATGCGACCCCAACCCTTGCCCTCCTCGCCCCACTGTCCCGGGACCCCCAGGACCCTTCTCCTGTCCTGGGTGGGGGGCTGGATATAGAGAGGGGGTTTAAAACTCGCATCGTCGGCCGCCGAATAACTTTTTAAGGGGACTTTTCAAAAGTGGCATTGATGGAGAGGACTTGCCCCTCCTGGATACTGACTCCCATCGTTCCCAGCCGGGAGAGGGGAGTGGGGTCTGCCTTCCCTCTTGGCCATCCCGCGACCCCTCCCCATATATACCCCCATTGTCTTCCCGTCGCTGTCCAAAAAAACAGAGAGAACCAGGCGAATAAATGAGGTCGTGGGTGCGTTTTCCTTTTTGGAGAGGGAGAAATTCGCTTTTCAAAGGCGAGGGGAAATTTATCGCGGGTGGGTGAAAGGATTTTCCGCGCGTCGAAAGGTCGGCTTTGCGTGGGCTCTGGTTTTTTTTGGGGGGGGGGCTTCCCGTATTCTTGCGAGCTACGGGCGTTCCTCCCCCCTCTCCTGACGACCACCAGGGAGCCCCAAATTTATGTTGCTAAGTGAGACACGCGTTCAGCCCCGTTTCTTGCCTCGGTTGTGAATGCGAATGACGGCGGTGGTTGAGTTAGTCAGCCGGTCGTTAAACGAAGCTGGCCTCCCCCCACCCTTGACCTGGCTCGTCAGAAGGTCGCAAAAGGGGAAGCTGAGATCGTCGTAAATGTGAGTCAGGGGCCAAAGCGTTTTGAATGTTGGATCGCGGTGGGGAAGGTGCGACGGTCGTTAAGCGTGGAAAAACGGCCCCGCATCGCTTTCTTTGACTTTGAATGGTCACTAAATGAACTGTTGTCGTTCAAGGACTATCTGGATTTTCCTGGCCCGGAAATGGGGCTGAAGAAGGCAGATATGTGTGGTCTGACAGTTAGAACAATTCACCCGTGGAACAGCTTGCCACCAGAAAGTTGCGAATGCTCCAACACTGGAGGTTTTTAAGAAGAGATTGGACCAATGGTATATAGGGCTTCTGGCCCGAGCAAGGGGTTGGACTAGAAGACCTCCGAGGTTCCTCCCAACTCTTTTATTCTAGATCAGTTAACCAGTGGAACAACTTGCCACCAGAAGTTGTGGGTGTGCTCTAAATTGGAAATTAAATTAAATTAAAATCAGTGGAGGTCTATTTAAAAGACAATATTCTTTACCTAATGTTAAGTGTGGGTGGGCCACACGCACCTTTCTGAGTGGGTGGGTTTGGGCTTGTGACTTTTAACATAGTTGTGCGTCATTGACCTTTTGGGCCTCGTCACCACCCCCAATTAAATTTCCCTCCGGAAGCAGGGCTCATGCAAAGCCCCCCCCCCATTTCCCCCTTAAAGGGCAGGTGGGTTTCATATCACCTCCTCCCACCCATCCCTGCCCCCATTTTTAAGGACAGATGGGTGAAAAATTGCAGGAAGGAAAATCGGATGGTTTTATAACGGCAGATCCCTGCTGGAGACAGCCACGGCCGTAAGTACAGAGGTAGTCCTCAACTTACGACCACAACGGACCACAACGGAGCGCCCAAAATTACGGTCGCAGAGCGAGACAGTGAGTTTGACGGCCATTCCCGCTCCCGTTGTTAAGCGAATCCCTGCAGTCATTAGGTTAAAGACACAGTTGTTAAGTGAATCTTGGCTTCCCCATTGGTCGGAAGTTTGCCAACCCACCGTCATAAGTACGAGTCGGCTGCCAAGCATCTGAATTTTGATCACTGGACTGTGGGACAGTTGGAAGGGACCTTGGGAGGTCTTCTAGTCCAACCCTCAGCTCAGGCAGGCAGCCCTACATACCATTTGAGACAAATGGTTGTCCAATCTCTTCTTAAAAACCTCCAGTGATGGAGCCCCCCGTAACTTCTGGTGGCATGTTGTTCCACTGGTTAATTGTCCTCGATATCGAGAAATTCTTCCTTAGTTCCAGGTTGCTTCTCTCCTTGATGAGTTTTCCATCCGTTGCTTCTTGTCCTGCTTTCGGGTGCTTTGGAGAATAAATTGACCCCCTCTTTTTGGGGGCAGCCCCTCAAATATTGGAACATTGATCTCTCTCTCTCTCTCTCTCTCTCTCTCTCTCTATCTATCTATCTATCTATCTCTATCTATCTATCTATCTATCTATCTATCTACTCTCTCTCTCTCTCTCTCTCTCTCTCTCTCTCTCTCTCTCTCTCTCTCTCTATATATATATATATATATATATATATATATATATATATATATAATAGTTAATGATCTTAATGGATCATTTGCTGGGTATTCAGTGAGTATATTTTTCTCCAATAAACATTGGTTATAATTTGGGAGGAGAGAGAGAATTTGGTGTCTCCTATTGATGACGACACCCGCTGGAAATCAGAAGGCCACGAGTTCAATTCCTGACGTAGGCCCGAAAGCAGCTGACCCGACCCCCCCCCCAAGCCAGCCACTCTCTCTCAGCCCTAGGAAGTAGGCAATGGCCAATCACTTCTGAAAAACCTTGCCAAGAAAACAGATTTGTCCGAGAAAACACCAGAAGTTCAAGCAGGCACCCCGAAAAAACCCTCCCCAAATAGGTTGGACGATGCCCTTCCCTGCCCGGATGTCCAGAGAGGATTATTAGATCCAGTTTGGATTATAAATTGGTAATCTGTGTCCACGTTTTTTTTTTTTTTTTTTTTTGCCTCGTCTTGCAAAAGAGATGGGTTTTCTTAGCCGATGTCGTTGCTGACCCAGCTCAGAGAAGGGGAAACTCTGCAACTTCCCTTAATCAAAGTCTGCTCCTCTTCAACGCTTCCTTGTTTTGATGATCTTAATGGTTCCCCTTAAATCTAGAGAGAACAGTCCCTGACTTTACAGAGCCAAAATCCAACAGGCGAAGTAGTCAGCTGGCTTTTAATTCCTCCGCCCTCCCTCCCCGTGGGGTTTTACTCTTTCGTGTGTGATCGAAAAAGCTTTTGTTAAACTTGGAAGAGGCAGAAAATGGTCTCCCTGCAATCATTTGAAGACGGCGGTTCTCGATTTTAACAACTTTTAAGATGGGTGGACTTCAACTCCCAGAATTCCCTAGCCAGCACCGCTATCATCTATCTCTCTAGCTATATCTAGCTATTTAGCTTGCTAATTCTCTATTATCTCTCTATCTAGCTATCTAGAGGTAGATAGAGATAGATAGATAGATAGATAGATAGATAGATAGATAGATAGATAGATAGATAGATAACAGATAGAGATAGATAGATAGATAGATAGATAGATAGATAGATAGATAGATAGATAGATAGATAGAAAAAGAGAGGATAGAGAGAGAGAGAGGACAGATATAGAGATAGAGAAGATAGATAGATAGAGATAGATGATAGATAGATAGATAGATAGATAGATAGATAGATAGATAGATAGATAGATCTCTATTCCTCTATTTGTCTCTATCTATCATCTATCATCTCTCTATTACTGTACCTTTTTCTCTGTATCATCTATCTAGCTATCATCTCTTTATCTCTCTCATCTCTGTCCCTCTTCTGTCCATCCACCCACCTATCTATCTATCTATCTATCTATCTATCTATCTATCTATCTAATGTTTCATATCTCCATCCATCCATCCATCCATCCATCCATCCATCCATCCATCCATCCATCTATTTATCCTCTCTCTATAATCTATCATCTATCTAGCTATTTAGCTATCCTCTCTCTGTGTCATCTATCTTTCTATCCCTCTTCTCTCTATTTATATCTATCTATCTATCTATCTATCTATCTATCTATCTATCTATCTATCCTTTATATCATCTATCTAGCTATCTAGCTCTTATCTCTCTCTCTGTGTCATCTATCTTTCTATCCCTCTTCTCTGTATCTCTCTATTTATATCTCTCTATCATCTCTTTATCTATCTAGCTATCTAGCTATTCTCTCTCTCTATCATCTGTCTGCCTGCCTGTCCCTGTGGATTTTATTTCTCTAGCTCTCCATCTCTTTAGATTCATTTCAAACGCCCGTCGCGTTACGAAATGCCTATCAGGGTGAGAATTCAAAACAAGCTTTTTTCCTCCCCGCTGTTAACCCCACACGGCCTCGTGGCAAATGTTCCCCCAGCCCTGATGGAAATTTTTTTAAAGATATATATATATTATAATAATAATTCGGTTTCTTTCCATTCAGCGCGGGGCAGAAAAAGGGGTTGCGTGGCTCGTATGTGGACACACTCACGCAGGCAGACTTCTTACGTGGTGACCGTATTTGCCCAAGATTACAGGAAGCGTGACTCAGAGTGCTAGTGAAGTGTGAGTGTCACGTTTACTGTTAGCCTCTTATTTTGGAAAAAAAAAAAAAAAGTGAACACAACACAATTGCGGCGGCTGGAAACTTTTAAAAGCCGCAAGCAGCTGTAGCTGCCTCGACGCCTTTTTTAATTTTTGTGCAAAAAAGTCGAACTTGGTCGGTTTCACAGAAGAGAGGAAAGAGAATCTATTCACCTCTTATTATAAATCAGGGTAGAGCCCGAACAGACCACAGTTTAAGTCTCTGTCCCGACTTGAACTATCGTGGCTTCTCCCGAGCATCGATTGGGCCTCCCCCCACCCTCCCAAAAAAAATTTTTTTTTTTGCTTTGAAGCTGTGAAACCTTTCCAAAAAGGCCTCGTCCTGCATGAAGCGTGAAAATATCGTTCTTAAAAAACCTCCAGGGATGGAGCACCCACAACTTCTGGTGGCAAGCAGTTCCACGGGTTAATTGTCCTTAACTGTCAGGGAGTTTCTCCTTCATTCCATGTCTCCTTGGTTCGTTTCCATCTGTTGCTTCTTTTCCTGCCTTCAGGTGCTTTTGGACAATAAGATGATCCTTTCTTCTTTGGGGCAGCCCCTGAGATATGGGAACACTGCTCTCACGTATCTGTCATTAACAGAATAAAAGGGGACCTCGGAGGTCCTCTGGTCCAACCCAGGCAGGAGACCCTGTGCCACTCTTGTCCAAACTCTTCTTAAAAGCCTCCAGTAATGGAGAACACACAACTTCTGGTGGCAAGTTGTTCCGCTGATTAATTGTTCACAATTTCTCCTTAATTCTAGGTTGCTTCTCTCCTTGGTTAGCCAGCTGATTTTCGGGCCTTCTGGGCCTACCAGAAGTCAGGAAAAAATGGGCTGTTTCCGGCCTCCAGAGGGCCTCCGGGGGTGGGGAAGGCTGTTTTCACCCTCCCCAGGCGCCAAGAAAGCTTCTGGAGCCTGGGGAGGGCAAAAAAAAAAAACAGGCCTACCAGGCCCAACATGTCATCGCATGCCAAAAGCAGGGGAGCACAGGGGGGGGGGCCCGCATTGAATTGTGGATGTGGGCACGTGTGTGTGTGACCCCCCCCACACACACTTTTGGCACGTGACGGCAAAAAGGTTAGCCATCATGCCCTAACGGTTGTCCAATCTCTTCTTAAAAATGATGGAGAACAAACAATTTCTAGTGGCAAGCTGTTCCGCTGATGAATTGTTGTCACTCTCAGGAAATTTCTCAGGAGCGGGTGCGGTGGCCTAGAAGTGCAGCTCCAGCCTCACCATCAGGAGGCTTGTGAGTTCGATCCTAAGTAGAGGCAGATATTTCTCTCTCTCTCTGGGCACAACGAGAAATAGATCTGCCGAACAAAACTCCTCATTGGAGACTGGAAAGGCATCCGGCCATTAAAAAAACACTCTGCTATCTCCATTCATTTGCCCAGATTCCACTCCGCAACGGATTACGGGGTCATTAAAAGAAGATGAGGATGATCAGGAAATGTTTCCTTAATTTTAAGTTTGCTTCTCATCTTGGTTAGCTTCCATCCGCTGCTTCTTCTCCTGCCTTCTGGGGCTCGGTTGTTTCGAAGTTTAGGAGACTCAAATTAAGGAACCCAAATTTGAAGAAGCTGTGGAATACATCAATATATATATATTTTTTTTAAAGCAAAGTGTGACGGCCGTATGCCGTGTCAGCTCCTTTGGGCGGTTGTGCAACGTGATCCATTCATCGCCGAAAAAAAAAGGGGGGAGACATCCCAGCCGAAGTGGGGTGAACTTTAGACAAGACGTCAGCAATTTCATATCCATAGGGGGAGACCCACAAGTTTCCCTTTCCCAGCTGATGAGATTTTTTTTTTTTTTGGTTTGTTTGAATCATCACCGTGATTTGATCAGCGACGTGACACTGCCCAGCGCGGCGATGGGCTTTAGTGCACGAATGCCGAAAAGTTGCCCCCGGAAACGGAATCGATTCGTTAGACCGTGGTTTCCCATGGAACCACGTTTTGCAAAGAGGGGGGAAGCCAAACGGGCGTGAATCGATCGTTCCTGGGTTAAGCAACCCACCTTGGACGTAAGACAACCGATTGGGTTCAAGGCCAGAGTTAAAGATTTCGTAATCTCCTGGATGGATTTTTGTCTTACTTTACGGCAAACCACGATTGGTGGTTTCTCCTTCTAACTAGCCGACGAATGCTTGGCTTTGTCCAGGAAGACCAAAAATGGTTTTGTTTCAGGATCGGAGGAGCTCGTAATTCATTGAGTACAGGCGGTCCTCGGCTTACGACAGTTTGCTCAGTGATTATTCGAAGTTACAACGGGGCGCTGAAAAAAAGCGAATTTAGGACCGCTTTTCACGGTAGCATCCTTGTGCGATCAACATTCAGGTGGTTGGCAACTGGCTCGCATTTACGACGGTCGTAGCGTCCCGGGGAGGGGTGTCACATGATCCCCTTTTTGCAACCTTCTGATTCTATTCACTTAGCGACGGTGGCAAAGAAAGGTGGTGAAAACGGGGCAAGAGTCACTTAACCAGACGTCTCGCTTAGCCCCATAAGTTTGGGGCTCATTTCTGGTCGTAAATCAAGGACTATCTGTACCCATCAAGGAAATTAACAGAGCCTCCCACGGGTTACCTAACTGCCTGCGCCAAAATAATAATAATAAAAAAATAGAAATTTCCTGTCTTTGTGGCTTCTCGGGAGGTTGTTAAATGTTTGCTGAAATGAAACAATTAAATGGTTCTGAAAAAGGGCTCGGCTTCCCTTTCGCTTCCAACTCCAGAATTAAGAGACTAAAATGTGCCCGAATGACAAGTGGTCCTCGGATTACGACCGCAATCGAGCCCAACATCTTTGCTGCAAAGCGAGACCGCGGTAGAGCGAGTTTGACGACTTTCCTTTCCGCACGTTGTTGAGCGAATCACAGCAGCCGTTAAGCTAGCCACGCGGTTGTTAAGCGAATCCAGCTTCCCCCCTTTAATTCGCTCGTCGGAAGGTTCTCAAAAGGGGGAATCGGGGGACCCCCCAGGCAGGCTGAAACAGTTGCCGAGCATCCAAATTTGGACCATGAGTGTGAAAAACGCTCCTTTTTTCAGTGGCGTCGTAACGTCGAACGGTCATTAAACGAACGGGACCACCTGTAGTCCTTGAAAGAAGGCGGGGGGGGGGAAATGAGAAATAAGGATCAAAAGGAATCCTTTTGCATTGGAGGAAATTCTTGAAAAAAAACACCGAATTTTCCTCCCTTCTTCTTAGCCGGGGTGGTAGTAAGGAGCAGTCAGCAAACTCACCTGGTTGCAAATTTATTTTTTGTTTCTTTTCCCGCAGGCTCAGGGGCTGCCTTACACCCCCTCCCAGGGGTCTCGGTGCCTCAACCCCAGAGAAGAATATTACGAAGAAAACATCCAGAAATGTTGCCGTTTGTGCCCTCCAGGTAAGCTGCCGAGTCCCAGAGGTGTCGCTCGGATGAACCATTGCTGTTGTGGCCCGTACACGGCCTGTGCAGCTACTAGCTGATTCCGACAGCGAGGAGGCTAGTGTGGTGTTGGGCCAGCAGCCTGTGCAGCTGGCACTCGAGTCGAACAATGAGGAGGCTGGAGAAGATGTGGTACCAGAGGCAGGGATTCAGCCAAGGCCTTCAGAACTTCCAGAACCTTCCATAAGTGAAGAGGACGAAGAGGAGGAGCCTCTTCTCGATGCACGGGCGCGCAGAGATGCCAAAAAGGCAGGAGTGGCTCCTCAGGAGGAGGTCTCCTCGAGAGTAAGGCTTGGGGCTAATTGGCCACTCCCTTAGCCTATTTAAGGAGGAACGCCGACTGAAGCAATTTGCAGGGAACAACTTCGTTCACATTCCTTCTTGTCTTGTCTTGCTTATCTTCTCAGCTTCCTGCAAATTGCTTTCTGGGCATTCTGCCAACCACAGTAAGCTTTCAGTTATTATTCTTTGAATCCTTGGCGGCTGTTAATGCAGTTCATTAACAGCCGTTGGTGTAAAAAGATTGGTTTATTCAGTAAACCAAGGTTTGAACGGACTTCGTGTGTGCCGCGTTCTTTGGGGTCCGTAGCTGGGGCAGAACAATTGCACCGAAATCACGATTGCGCATCAGGAGGTCGTGAGTGGCCCGCGCGTGTTTCTCACTGTAAAAAAAAAATGCAGTTCCGGCAAGTCCTCAACGTACAACTGTGACGGAGGCCGGAATTTTTACACTGCTGAGTGTTTTTACGACTTGTCTCGCCCCCATTTTTAAGCGAATCGCTGCGCTTGTTAAGTTAGTCCCACGCTTGTTAAGCGAATCGGGCTTCCCCCCTCGACTTTGCTCGTTGGAAGGTCGCCAAAAGGGGGAAATCGGGGGGGCACTCCCGCCACCGTCGTAAGTACGAGCCGGTTGGTGGCCGAGCGTGGGAATTTGGATCAGGTGACCACGGGGATGCCGGAATGGCCGTAAGGGTGAAGAACGGTCCTAAGCCCCTTTTTTTTCCTGTGCCGTTGTAACTTGGAATGGTCACTAAATGAACGGTTGTAAGTCGAGGACGACTTGTAGACATCCAGCGACGCAGCACCCACAACTCCGGATGGCACGCCGTTCCATTGATTCATCATCATCATCTTTTAATGACCCCATAATCCGTTGCGGGGTGGAGCCTGGGCAACTGAATGAAGCTAGCAGGGTGTTTTTAATGGCCGGATGCCTTTCTTGTTGCCAGTACGGAGTTTTGTTCGGCAGATCTATTTCTCATCGTGCCCAGAGAGAGAGAGAGAGAGAGGGAAATATCTGCCTCTACCTAGGATCGAACTCACAGCCTTCTGATTGTGAGGCAAGAGCACCACTTCGAGGCCACCGCACCCACGCCAAGCTGTCCCGTTGATTAATTGTTCTTAATTAATTGTGCATCATTGATGAACAATTAATTGCTAAGGAGGGAGACCCAACCATGGATGGGGAGAGACCTCAGACTCCTTTCAGAGTTTGCAGAATCTATATCCGGTCATAGTTTCAAGGCCAGCTTTCCCCCTTCTCTGTTACAGGTTTCCGTGTGCAACAGAAGTGCGACAACGGTGTCAACACGCAATGCGTCCGGTGCGCGGAAGGCTCGTACAGCACGGGCTGGAGTCGAGCCGGGAGATGTTTTAGTTGCTCGCCACAATGCAAAGAAGGTAAGCAGAGGGCAGGTGGCATAGCCGGAGGAGGGGCATAAGCCTCAGGAAAAGAGGAGGAGGAGGAGGAGGAGAAGGACAGGAGGACGAGAAAGAGAGGAGAAGGAAAAGAAGGAGAGAAGGAGGAAGAAGAGAGAAAGGAGAGAAGAAGGAGAGCAGGAGGAAGAAAGAAAGAAAGGAGAGGAGGAGGAGGAGGAGAAAAAAGAGGAGCAGGCAAAAGAGAGAAGGAGGAAGAAGAGGGAAAGGAGAGAAGAAGGAGAGGAGCAGGAGGAGGAGAGAAGGAGAAGGACAGGAGGAGGAGAAAAAGGAGAGGAGAAGGAAAAGAAGGAGAGAAGGAGGAAGAAGAGAGAAAGGAGAGAAGAAGGAGAGCAGGAGGAAGAAAGAAAGGAGAGGAGGAGGAGGAGAAAAAAGAGGAGCAGGCAAAGGAGAGGAGGAGGAAAAAGAGGGAAAGGAGAGAAGAAGGAGAGCAGGAGGAAGAAGGAGAGGAGAAAAGGAGGAGAGAAGGAGAAGGACAAGAGGAGGAGAAAAAGGAGAGGAGAAGGAAAAGAAGGAGAGAAGGAGGAAGGAGAGAAGAGCAGGAGGAGGAAAAGAAGGAGAGAAGGAGAGAAAGAGGAGAAAGAGGAGGAGGAGAGAAGGTGAAGGAGAGAAAGAGGAAGAAAAGGAGAGGAGAAGGAAAAGAAGGAGAGAAGGAGAAAAGAGGAGGAGGAGGAGGCGATAATGAGCCAACACTATTCTATCTTTAGCCCTTGACTTTCTCTTTCCACTTAACGACCACCGTTCAGCCCAAAATTTCTGTGGCCAAGCGAGACCACCGTTAAGGCGAGTTTTGCCTCGCCTTGTGGCCTTGCTTGCTTGCCCCCGTTGTTAAGCGAATCACTGCACCGATCACCTGACGTTCCCCGGGGAATGCTGCAATGGTCATAAGTGTAAACAACGGTCGTAAGTTCCCTTTTTTTTTTTTCAGTGCCGTGGAAACTTCGGGATGACGAGGTCCTTGGCCTTCTGAAGGCCTTAAAGAGCAGACACCCCCCCCGAAATAAAGGGCAATGGACCCCCCCCCCGGTCTCCTTCCAGCTGCCCCCTTCTCAGCCCCCTAATAATCCACCCCCCCTTTTTTTTTTCTGAAACAGGATTTGTGGAAGAAAAAACCTGCACCCACACCCAAAATCGGGTATGCTGGTGTCAACCGGACCACTTCTGCAGCTTGCTGGTCTCCGACAAATGCTACCACTGCCAGCCCTACCAGAAGTGCGCGATGGGCTACGGAGTGCTCCGAGGAGGTAGGTTGGGAGGCAGTGTTGGTGCCCATCAAATATATATTTTTAAAAAGTGCGTGTATGTTTCTTGCCACGTTGCAAAACAAGATCGGGCGACAGGCGAGATCCTGGTCCTGTTCTGAGTTGTTTTCGTTAAGACGTTTCATGACCCAACTAGAGAATATCATCAGTGCTAGAAGAGAGTAGAGTTTGCAGAGAGGAAGAGGAGGAGGAGGAGGAGAGAGGAAGGAGGAGAGAGGAAGGAGGACTATGGGATCCTTGGTGCTCTCTGAGCGTGGCTCTTTTCTTGCAAATGTTTCCTGACCCAAACAAAATTAACACCATCCTCATTTCTAGCCCTGATGATACTACCTAGTTCGGTCATGAAACGTCTGTGAGAAAACAGCCAGAGCAAAGTTATTGGAGCAATAAACCTCGCAGGGCAATCAACGTTTTGTGCATAAGCACAAGGTACAGATCATTTAGATTTCCTAGTACGGTTTTCTCTTTGACATTTTTTTTCTTCCTTTTTCCAAAAAAAAAAGGAATACCTTCAATAAAAAAAGGAAAAATGGGACAGGAGAAACGGCTCCTATCGATGGCGCTGCATAAACGTTTGAATCGTAATGTTTAGTTCCTGATTCGCACAAGTTTTATCGACGGGAAAAGGAAGTTTACAGAAAGGCAGGAAAAGGCCGGGAATTTTGGCACAAAGATGGCGGGACGTTAGCCAAGCAGAATTTGGCTCCGGCTTTCAAAATTTAAGAATAGCCAAAGAAGTAGCTGGACCTGAATGAAGGCGATCACGTGACTTCCGGACTCACTTAACGACCCCGTTGCTAAGTTAACAACGGCACTTACCAACCGTCGTATAAAACTCACTTAACAAATGTCTCACTGAGCGGCGGAGATTTTGGGGCTCCCTTGCGGTCGTACGTCGAGGACTAGCTGCGTTTTCCAAAACGTGGTATCCAAGGAAATCAGGCTGGCTCCAGAAAATAATATGATAAATTATAATAATTTTTAAAATATGTCAGTAGTACGTATTTATAAAATCTATGCTCCGCGCCAATCGGTCGCCACTCTTGATGCTTACAAAATAGGCAGAGAAAATGGGATTTAAAAACCCCACAGATAAATAGCTTTTAAGCCTCTAAAACCTCGGTGTGAATAAAGAAATGTTATACACCTTGAGCATCATTTGACGTTCTATCCGCCCCGAAGCTTAAGGGAGAGTCCGGAAGATTACAATCGCGTAGGTGTGTGTGTGTGTGTGTGTGTGTGGGATTCTCCCTGGCACATTGCGTGGAAGTGAAAGTTGGACTTTGAGAGAGAGAAAAAAAAAAGGCAGGACGGGAGAGGACATTTAGGCTTTTTGAACTTTCGTGTTGGAGAGGACACGCTGGAAAGGCGAGCCAATAAACAAACCAGAAGGTCATTGAACCATCGAGCCGATGATGTTTCCTGCCTAAGCAGGGGGTTGGACTAGAAGACCTCCAAGGTCCCTTCCGACTCTTAGATTCTATTCTATTCTATTCTGTTCTGTTCTGTTCTATTCTATTCTATTCTATTCTATTCTATTTTATTCCATTCTGTATTTTATTCTATTCTGTTTTCTATCCTATCCTACATTCTATTCTATTTACTCTTCTGTTCTATTTTCTATTCTATTTTCTGTTCTGTTCTATTCTACATCTTTTCTGCATTCTGTTCTGTTCAGATTCTATTCTATTCTATTCTTCATTTATTCTATTCTATTTTTCATTTATTCTACTCTACTCTACTCCACTCTATTCTATTCTTCATTTATTCTATTCTATTCTTCATTCTATTCTATTCTTCATTCTATTCTATTCTATTCTTCATTCTATTCTATTCTTCATTCTATTCTATTCTATTCTTCAGTCTATTCTATTCTTCAGTCTATTCTATTCTTCAGTCTATTCTATTCTATTCTTCAGTCTATTCTATTCTTCAGTCTATTCTATTCATCATTTATTCTATTCTATTCTTCATTCTATTCTATTCTATTCTATTCTTCATTCTATTCTGTTCTTCATTCTATTCTATTCTTCATTTATTCTATTCTATTCTTCATTTATACTACTCTACTCTACTCTACTCTACTCTACTCTACTCTACTCTACTCTACTCTATTCTCTGAAGTGTGGCAAATGGCCACACTCAGAACCAGAAGCAACGGATGGAAACTCATCAAGGAGAGAAGCAACCTAGAACCAACTAGGAATTTCCCAGAAACAATTAAATCAGTGGAACCACTTGCCACTAGAAGCTGCGGCCGCTCCAACGCTGGAGGTTAAGATTGAGATGAAAACCCGAAGATCTTGGCTTGGGATGAGACCTCCTCCTCCAGCTATTCTCCTTCCCTACTTCCTGGGGGAAGGGAATGTTCCTCCTCTGACATCAGAAATAAGGCCAGAATTACTCCTGACAGGCTAATTTGGACTTACAACAGTTCATTTAGTGACAACTGGTTGGAAAGAGGCAG